>NC_056731.1:367217682-367422196 GCF_019279795.1 Protopterus annectens
CTGGTATAGGTTCGGACACTGGTCTCGAATGTTTCCTATTCCCCCTAAAAGTTGCTCCTTCTGATTCTATAATGTACGGATCTTGGCTCTGGACCAATATTCTTCATGACACCAATCTGATTGTATCCTCTGGACATCTGCTTCCTTACCCCTTCTCTCTCTCTCGTAATGGATTGAGTGGTTTACTGGTCTTATCGTAGTAGGACTTCTGGAATAGGCGTTTCCTCAACCAACTGGCTTTCACTGATCGATTGTGCTTGACACAGGGAACCAACAATTGACTACTGACTGGTAATGTGGTTCTGGTGTGTCTTGACAGAAGTCTCTCGGCAGGTGAACCAAGATGTTCATCTCAAGGAACATTTCTAGGACTCAAGAAAACATCAGTATTGTCTTGTTTAGACTTATGTAAATGTTTTTGAACTGTGCATTCTGCCACACCATTTGGCTGCAGGTACTCTGGACTACTTGTGACATGAGCACAGTCCCATTCTTCAGCAAATCTTTTGAACTGTTGGCTTGTAAACTGTGCGCCATTGTCAGAAATAGCTTAGTGCAGGCTTCCATGCACTGCAAAATGACGTTTGATCTTAGTAATAACAGTACTAGATGCCAGGTTAAGAAGCAAGTCAATCTCAAACCAATTGGAGTAATAGTCTACTAACACCAAATAATGTTGACCATTCAACTCAAAGCTATCAGTGGCTACTGTTGACCAACGTAGTTCCAGAATCTAGTTAAGCTGAAGTAGTTCTTTCTGTTGATGAAGCTTTATACTATTACTTACTGAACAAGAAGAAAGCACTCTCTCAATGTCTTGTTACATAAAAGGCCAAAATACTCTCGCTCGCCCTTCTTTTAGTAGAGTCGGTTCTTGGGTGACCACAGTGCAAGACAGTAATGTACTCAAGTTGCAATGACTTTGGAACAATTACTTTCGGACCTTTCGCAATACCTTCGTCAGACAAAATCTCATCTCTGTATGGAAAATAACGTTGCACTTCTTGTGGTAAACTAGATTGCTTTGACAGCCATCTTTGATTGATAAAGTTTTTGAGCCTTTGTAACACTGGATCTGTGGCTGTGTATTCTCATAGCTCATCAAGATGTGTGGAAGAAAAATTACTCACTTCCATGACTTCAAATTATCAATCAGTTGAGAACCTTGATAGTCATTCTGTTCAGTTGTACTTCTGGGTGATCTGGATAATGTATCTGTAAGATAAAAAAGTTTGCCTTTCTTGTAGACCAGATTGAAATTGTACTTTTGCAATCTGAGCATCATATGTTGCAGCCAAGTAGGAGCTGAATAGATCGCCTTTCTCAGGATAGTGACTAGAAATTGGTGGTCTGTTTTGATCTGCATAGGTCTGCCATAAAAATAATCATGGAACTTCGAACATGCAAACAACTGCCAAAAGCTTTTTCTTGATATGGGCGTACTGCTGTTCAGAGTGGGTAAGATTTCTCGAGGCAGAGGCAACAGGTTGATCCTCTTGTAAAATATCTGCACCAAGTCCAAATTTCAAAGCATCACAGGCAAGTGTAACTGGCTTGTGAACATCATAGTATCGGAGTGTTGGTGGACTGGCAATTCTCTGTTTCAAGACATCAAATGCTCTTTGGTGTTGCTCTAACCAAGACCAGGATACATACACCTTTACGTGTCAGCTCTCTGAGTGGTGCTAAAAGTTGGATCAAGTCTAGAATAAACTTGCCTAGATAGTTGACCATACCAAGAAAATGTTGCAGGACTTGAACATCGTCTGGAGATGGCATCTTGAGAATGGCTGTTTGCTCTGAAGGGTCTGGTTGTAGGCTTGTACTCATGAATAAATGGCCAACATAAGGAACTTCTTATAGCCTGAATTTGCATTTCTGTGCATTGAGCTTAAGATTCACTTGACGTGACCTTTCTAGAACTTTTCTAAGGTTTCGGTCTTGTTCTGCTTGACCTCCTACCAGTATGTCGTTTACTATAATAGCACAAAGATACACAGAAAAAAATTGCTCCATTGCATGCCGAAAGACTTCACTTGCAAAATTTATCCCAAATGGCATTCTCAAAAATCTTTACCTGCCATACGGACTACTGAAAGTAGTGACCAATGAGGATTTTTTGTCAAGCTGAAATTGCCAAAATGAACTCATTGCATCTAAGACAGAAAAAATAGTGGTATTTTGTATCAAGGCTGCAACTTCTTCGACTGTGCGCATTGGACGATAAGGTCTTTTTAGCGCTTTGTTCAAATCTCATGGATCAATACATATTCTGTCATCTGAGCTTTTCTTATGAGCTACCACCATGGAAGATACCAATTCTCTGGGTTTCCACTGGACAAGTTACACCTTGTTACACCATTTTATCTAACTCGGCCTTGACCCTGCCCTGTATGGCTATTGGAACTTTACGTGCTGGTCTGATAACTGGACTGACCTCTGGGTCTAATTTCATGGAGTACATAACTGGAAGTTTGCCTAGTTTGTCTTGGAAAAGATCAGCATAGGTAGAAAAAATGTACCGGGCAAAATTAGAGTAGCGGTCTTTTAAAGCTAACATGATAGACTTCCTTATTAAACATTATCAGTTCCATTTTCAAAGAGTCTCTGAGTCCTAATAATGAATGAATGTGCCTTTTGACCACATAAAACAACAAGTTGTAGTTTCTCCTACTCTAAGTAACATGAAAGCACTACTGAGCCTTCGGTTTGAATTTCTTTACCTCCATAAGCAACAAGTTTTGCACACCTTGCCAAATCAAGCCTTTCACCTTTACATACCCTGGCAAATGTTTCTGCAGACATAACATTCCACTTAGAACCTGTGTCAACTTTGAGTTCTGTGGGTTTGCCATTTATCCTAACAGTACAGAATACTTCATTCTTGGCCCTTAAACCAAGTGCATGAACTGTTTCATGAAGCACTGACACACCATCAACATAAAGAATAGGACTGTCAGTCTAACTGATCAACTTGTTTTTTTAAAATGTTCCCTTTTAATAAAAGAGCACTCACATTCTTTTGATTTACAAAATCATTTGAAATTATTCCATTTATTACAACTGTGGCATTGTTGACCAAAACCTAAACAATTTTCCCTTTTAGATTCATGATTTCCATCACAATTACGAAAGTTGGCAATGAAAGTGGGTGGGGGCCCATGCTTTGAGTGTGCTGACTCACTCTTGTGCTTCACTGTGGCTGTGCAAAGTCTAGAATGTGCTAGGAAGTTCTGGAGTTTACTAGTGGGTGCTGCAGGGTTTACAACTGCCATGTGGTTGGTTGGGCCGGTTTCCTTTAACCACATGCTGCATACTATAAACATGAGCGTTATCACTGTGCCTTCTAGAGCTGCTCTCATTTGTAAGTATATTTTTGTGCTTCTCTGTAAGCTCGTATATCTGACAAATCTCAATGGCCTTATTCAAAGTTAAATCACTGTCATGAAGCAAAATCTTTCTCATAGCATCATCTTTTATATCACACACAAGTCTGTCCTTTATCAATTTATCCCTTAAGTCACCAAATCTTCAGATTTTAGCTTTATTTCTCAGGTCAGTTATATATGCTGCAAAAATCTCACCAGGCTTTTGATCCCTCATGTAAAGTAAGTCCCTTTCCAGTGTAACCTTTGTCTGGGGGTTGCACATTTCTATAAATTTATGTTTCAAGCACTCTGGGTCCTCCCTTGACTCAGCCTGTACAACAATATGACTGTTTTCCACTTCTCCAGCATAAATAGCAGGTGCATACACAAATGAGCATTCTCTTTCTATAGCTTCTGACCCAGATAAATTAAGCAAAATACATGCATTTGTATGGTTATTTTTTATCAGAAAATGCAGCCTGTATGAAAATGTCATACACTTGCTCAAACACTCTACAGTTCTCAGCAATATTACTGTCAAACACAAGTACACTGGGTTTTAGAAATCCATTTGCCATGCCCACAAAGTATGCACGAACAAACTGTGCTGTGAGCTTGTACCAACATCCAAATGCACAATAAACTCTTACAAATACTTTACGAAATATGCTTTGTAAAGGATGTACTCTGCGCAATATGTCTAGTAATGGCTGTACTTTGAGAAATATGCCTTGTAATGGCTATACTTTGCACCAACATGCAAACACTTTATACACTTCTGAAAACTCAGATATCTTTGCTTAATACAAAAATACATATGCTTTGTGAAAAATGTGGTTGTTTCCCTTTATTTTATTTATTTTATGCAATCGGACTTTTATTTCAAACATTTTCCGTAGTAATTCTAATATTTTTATCAATATTGTGCATATCTGTTTATACGAAAATTATTTAGAATGTTCTGTATATGCCCCTTTTCATATTATGCAAAAAAGAAATACTGCTGAGCAAGTTTTAATACCTAAAATTTGTTTCTGACCTGCTTTATGAAGTATGCACTGTTTTGGGATGGTCCACTGCTGTACATTCCATCAGCATCTGGGTAAGTGCCTTAAATTGTTTTTGCCAAACCGTTTTAAACTTCTGCCACTTTACTGTATGCTGGTTCTGACTTCAGACCCTTTTAGATATGCTGCTTCTGATACCACGTCCTTAAGATATGCCATTTTTGATACCATGTCCCTTTGGATATGCCACTTCTGTCACCATGTCGCTCGTTCGTCTCTAGCACATATAAGACGGCGACATGGGGTTTCGTTCAGATGCTTTAATATATACAAACACATCAGGATGGATAGCAGCATCATTAAATATGAACAGACTAACAGAGTTTACATACAAACATGTTATGTCAACAGCTAACTAAAAAATGGCAGTCAGGCTCGAACCTGCTCAGTATTTATACTCTACTGCAAGCCCTTGGATGGCTTCTTAAAGGTATATACACATATATTGATCTACAGGAGTGAAATAAAAAAGAGGATGGAGGGTGGGATGGAATACTGCAAAAGTGATCAGTAAGAGATCTATTGTTATGGTATGCTCTTACACAACTGTACTATGTCACAACTGAAATTGCTGTCGCAGTATTCCTGAAAAATGGTTGATTCCCACAGTTGAAGGAGGACAGAAGGGTGGTTGGTTATTGGGTAGAAGCATTGTCCAGCAGTAAGGATAGGACAAACTTAACAAAGGCTGCCATGGGCCTGGAGAAGATATTAGTTTTGTAGTGTTTGGTAAAAGTTTGTACTGAGGACCAAGCAGCTGCATCTCTAGTCGACTTGGAATCTATTCTATTCTGTAAAGCCCCTGAGGAAGAGACTTCCCTACTGGAATGTCCTTTAGGGCAAGGAAGGTAGGTAGGGTCTTACTATAAAGCAAATAGCAGAGAAAGAGAAAGCTTTTGAAATCCATGCTGCAATACTTTGGAGACTGGCTGGCCCAGCCTAGAGGACATTGATACGAAAAGCCGGTCAGCCTTCTGAAGGATTTAGTTTTGTCCAGGTAAAATCTGAGTTATCTGTGAATGTCTATCGAGTGTTTTAGGATTAGGAAAGAAGGTGGGCACATGAACAACCTAAATGAGAGACAGCTTGCTTACTACCTTAGGCATGAAGGTTGGGTTAGCCCTGAGAGTCACCCTGTCTTTGTGAAAAATAAGAAAAGGAAGAATTGCCATGACAGCTTGAAGCTCAGAAATCCTCCTGGAATATGTGAGGGCCAAAAGGATGGTGGTTTTCCAAGTACAGAATTTTAAAGAAGCTGGTTCTAAGGGTGGGCAGAGTAAGCTTTTCTAGCACAAAATTAAAATCCCAAGGTGGGAAAGATGGGTTTCTTTGGGGGGGAGGAGGTTAAGATGCAGATCCCCTCTGACAAGAAGCTTGACCTCCAGCCTAACCATAAGTGGGGGGGGGGCTAGAAGGGGGCAAGCACTGATAGATAAATGAGCTTTTATGGATGAGCAGGACAAACCTGGTTGAAGAAGTTCACAGAGGTATTGCAGAATTTGGGGACTTGTGCTAAGAGTGAGTCTTGCCTCCAGTTGCAGCATCAGAAAAAAAGACATTTCCACTTTGCAGTGTGAGATTTTCTAACTGTGGGTCTCCTAGCCTCTTGTAAGACCCGTGCAATCTCTTCAGAGAAAACATGTATGAGGTATTAAAATCCTATCATCCACAGGGTCAGGCTGAGAGAAGAAATGATTTAGGTGGAGTAGCAAACCTTTTTGCAGAGTTATGAGGTCCGACTGTAGAGGAATTCTCTTGCAAATTCCTGTAATATCTCTTTGTTAGGTGAAATAGCAGGGGGAACCAATGTTGCCTCAGCCAAAATGGCTCCAATAATAGGAGTTTGGGTGTTTCTTTTTCTGCCTTGAGTAGTATTTTTGGAAAAAGAGTCAGAAGAGAAAAGGCACAGAGGAATCTCCCTGTCCATGGGAAAAAGAAGGCATCTGTCCTCCAGGCTGTGGGGCAAGGGTCCCTGGTGAAGAATAGGTGAACCTGATGTTTGCTTGCTGCAGCAAAAAGGTCTATCTGAGGAGTGCTCCATTGAAGTGTGACACTATGGAAGACCTCCCTGCTCAGTGTGCACTCTTGGGGGTCCAGCAGGGAGCGACTTAAGCAGTCTGCTACCACACTATCCTGAGAAGTGATGTATCCTGTGCTATGAAATTCCATGTCTCCTGTGCCTACCTGCATAGTTAGTAAGACCCGGTGCATCCCTGCTTATGTATCACACAACTGTGATGTTGTCTGTGAACACTTGGAGAGATCCTGGTTTCCAAAGCTGGGCAAAAGTCCGAAGAGCTTGCAGAACGACCCCCATTTTTTTTAAGTTGATGCGTTTCTTCAGGAGGCAGGTTTGGCCATTTCCCTTGCAGTTTGTGTGATCCTGTCCATGCCCCCCCACACCTCATCTGAGGCATCAGGGAGAGTCTGTTGAAGAGGAAGAGGAGGTGAGAAAGGTAATGCTGGGTGGGGGATAACCTGTCCCTTCCACCAGGTCAGCTCTTTCTTGAAACAAGGGAGGAGGGAAATCAGTGTGTTCCAGGAGTGGCAGTGCTGGGACCACACGGATCTCAGATACCAATATATTTCCTCATGTGAAGTCTGGCCAGGAAAGCATAGGAATGGTGGCTACCATGAATCGCAAGGTCCATAGAATCTCTTTTGCAGTGTAGTGGGTCACTGAAGAGATGTCTTGGAAGTCACTGGACAGATTGTGAACCTTCTCCTGATGAAAGAAAGGAAGGCATGGCTTTTTTGCGTCCAGTCTGCATCCCATGAACACCAGATCGTGTGTAGGGACCCATGCATGATTTTTTTTTGTAGTTTATGGTGAACTCCAGCCTGTCAGAAGGTGAAGAGTGAATTGAAGATGCTGCAAAAGAATGTCTGGGGATAGTGCCTGGATCAGATCATCATCCAGGTAGGGGAAAATCTGAACTCCTAGTCTGTGCCAGAAAGCTACTACAGGCAGCAGGCACTTTGTGAACACTCTTGGGACTGTGTGATGAAGACCAAAAGGCAGAACACTAAACTGAAAATGAGAGGAGCCAGAGATAAAAAAAAAAAATGAAGACTCTCCTGCAGGAGAGATAGGGATGTTCAGGTAGGTGTCCTTGGATGTTCAGGTAGGTGTCCTTCAAGTCTAATGACACCAAGAAAGCCCGTGGTAGTACGAAAGAAAGCTGGGTCTGATGGGACAGCATTTTGAAAGAGGGTACCCTCAGGGAAGTGTTTAGGATAGAAAGGTCTAGGATGGGTCTCCACTGCCCTTCTTTTCTTGGAACTAGAAAAATCCTGGTATGAATTCTTTAGGGACTTGCTCAATGGTGCCCTGATCAAAGAGGCCTTGAATAGTGGGGGTCAGAAGGGAAATTTGGTTTTGATCCATCCTTTATGATTGTAAGGACCCATTTGCCTGTAGTAATATCCTCCCATCTGGCCAGGGAAAGCAACAATAATGAAGGGTAGTGAGGCTGATGACAAGGTGAGAGGTGCCGCAGAAGTAGTCACAGACATTTGTCCTTAAAGGGAGGCCTCCTAGCTGGAGTCTCCCTTTTTGTTTTTTCACAGTATCTTTCCCTAAGGGTTTTCTTCCATTTCTGAACAGCCCTATGGTCCCTTCTAATGAAGGATGTTGACTTGGCTGGATAAACTTAGGAGAGTAGGATCTGTCTGCAGTCTTTCATTGTTTTACATTGGTCCTATACAGTTTTGAACAGACTGGCTGACAGCCAAACAGTAAGTCTTTGTTCAAAGATGAATCCAGAATTTTAGATTTACAATCCTCAGGCATGGGCTGATTGCAAAGCCAAGCACATCTGCGCATAATAGATCTGGTGTTGGCTGCCCAAGAAGCATCTACAGCATCCCAACTGCACTTTATTTTATATTTTATATATATTTTATATTAATGGCCTGCAAAAGTAAGATCTGCATTTGCTGCTTAGAGTTTGTTGTTGGAGGATCCAAAATAACTTTGTTCAAGGATGCCAGGACAGAGAACAAATACTTAGTCCTTTGAGCCTTGTAATTACTTTCCCTAAAAGCAAGATAAGAGATGCAAACCTTCTTTCCCCCACATCTCCACAGGCCTACTATCTTTGTCTGTAGGTAAGGTATTAACACTGGGCAGCAACTTAGATGGCAACTCAAATGGCTTATCTGAACAGAGAGGATTTTCTGAAGGGTCTGCTACTGGGCTCTTATTTAGATATTTTAGGTCATCAGAGACCTTGTAAAACCTGTCTGGTCTCTTGGGAGCTAGAGGTTGAGAGTCAGGAGCTAGAGGTTGAGAGTCAGGTACTAAAGTGAAGGAAGGAAAAGCATCCAGGAAAGCCTCAAAGGGACAGGAGGGACTGGAGAAGGGGCAATGGTTGGGGTATCAATCTCCAAGTGAAGAGTAATCCATCTTCTGGGCATCAGAGATCCAAGCAGATTGCCAATCCAGGTGTTCAGTATTGTTTTTTATAGTCTCACCAAAGGAAGCTTCCCCAATAGGTGAATCAGGAAAGAGGAAGTTCCCTTTGTTGGAGGAAATTTGCCCTGGGAAATGCATCCGAGAGAAATAGTCCAGAGAATGGTCTGAGTCATTGTCCTGCTCCTCGTCAGAAGAGGTTAACCAGCAAGAGTTTTACAAGAGTAGCCTGTGGTGGCAGAGACCCAAAGCAGGGAGGTTTTATAGACATAATCACTTTAAACACCCCCTGTGAAAAGTCCATCCACTCTTTCTCCCTAGTTGCTGAGTGACAGTCCACTTGCTTACTCTTTTGTTTTTTTCTTTTTAGGCATGAAGTATGTCTGGATGAGGCGTGGAGGTTCAGAACCCTGTCTGACCTCTATTACACAGCATGGGATCTCTTCCTTGATCTAAAATTTGTGGGACGGAATGCAGTCTTTCAGAAATAATTAGGCTTGGTTACTCAAATGTATCAGCAATCTGTAAGGCCTCAGGAGCCATATTAGCCTCAGGTAGGATCTCAGTAGCTGGCAACTGAGCAGAAGACCGATTTATTTCAGATTCTGTAACTTTACTGGGTACGCTGAAATCAGAAACGCTGGACTGCTGATTCAGTCAAGGCCTTTTAAGTTTTTTCTTCAGCAAAAAAGACATCCAGTGATGGAATGAGCCATCTTGGACTGGGACAGGCATCTAACATGCTGGATCTCGAGGAAGGTGTTAAGCGTAGAAAGCCTAGACCCAAGGGTTTTTGGAATGAATGACTGGTAAATAGGGCAAGATTTGTGATTGTATTCTGGGCCTATGCAAAAAAAGACACTTGATATAGAACTCCTTGCACAGAATCTGCCTATTGCACTTGCAGTTGCCCCTCCTAGATGACATCTACAAATTTCAAACAATGAAAGGTAACGTAAAAAGGGAAGCTCCCCAACTGAACATTTATTTGAATGAAATGAATGAAGCAAAGGTACCAATGACTAAATAGCAAACAGATGCACAACCTCTGGGCAGGCTGTGTGATAGTCCAAGTATCCACACTCTTACACCCATCTTTATAGGCTAATGCATGCAAGCACAGGTTATGCATTGGACATACAACCTAGGGAAGTTAAAGCTTTGGTACCTTAGCTGGACATCAGCTGTGATGACCCATTTGTCAGGAATACTGCAACAATGATTTCAGTCACGACATCTTTATACATCTCATCTGCCTTTTTAGGGGCAGCTGGCCAACTATCATGAAAACTGGAGGTATTAACACACCACCCACCCTCTAAAGCTTACAGAACAGGACGTCTTAAGTGTAGGTTCTGAAAAATCCTTCTGTAACAACTCATAGTATTTTCTGGGGGACTGAGAAAAGTGCAGTTGTGTACACTTACCATAAATTAAGATATTCAAGTGTATTCACTGTTGCAGTCCTGACTTGTGGGATTTCTCGCTGTGGAAGCCCTTGGCTAGCCTGACTAACAGAGTAAAATTCTTCCCTCATCCTATGACCAATGGATGCCCTTCCCTGATGTCAGTATGCTGGGGTATAAGTGGAGTCCACCAACATCATGACCTCTGTTTTCTTGCCCCTTCCCCAACAGGTGCAGCAAGGCAAGACCAGATGGATAAAAGTCAAGGATCCCTAGGCAAGTGGGAGTGAAGAGTAGGGATCCCAGGTAAATGAGAAATAGTAGTAGCCACCTTGTAGGCTATAGGGGGGGGAGGGTGGGAAAGATGATTGCAACAGTGAATACACTCGAACATCTACATTTATGGTAAGTGTACACAACTGTACTATGTTCTTCATGTTTCACTTTCACAGCCCTGACTTGTGGAAAGATTTCCAAAGCTGAAAAGAGGGGAGTGGAGAAATAAGATGAGAAAAGGAAGTTTCCACTCTGGCCCGGACCGATCGATGCATGTACTAGATATCTGCTTCGAGCTCTGATGGCAAGAAAGAACTAACGTCATGACATTGGCGTACTCCACTTAAACCTCAGCGTACTGACATCAGGCAAGGGCGTATGCTGGTCATAGAAGGAGGGAAGAATTCTACTTTTATCAGGGTTGACCAAGGTCTTCCACTGTGGGAAATCCCACAAGTCAGGACTGCAACAGTGAAACATGAACATCCTCAATGCTCTCCCACTGAAAAAACTGGGACATTCTAACAGTCTCGGAGAAAGAAATCCTCACAGGGAGAATCTGAAACTGAGCTCTCATCTGGGTCTGAATCAGTAATCTGAAGGAAAAAATGTATCTGCCCCTGATTTTTCTATTCAGATTCAGAATGCTGAATCTCTTCAGGAAAACAGGAATTGTTTTTTCTTTACCAAAAACTACTTTCAGGCTATTGATCCTTCTTGTAATCACAACTGAGCCAGACTTAGTAAAATACTAAAGGATGCATGCTTGATTTTCTATTTCTTTTTGACATGAAAAATGGAGCCATTAGTGTTACTAATTGAAACAGTTGCTTCCTCGGGGATGGCCACAGCACTCAGACACAACAGGAAAACCACCTTTATTGCCTGTCCTAGGACTGACGAAAGTGGCTCTCTCTTGCCCAGTGAGGGGACCTCAACATCCACAGAGGACGTGACTAACCCCTGATCCTTAGTGGCCATAGGGGTTACATCAGAGGGACCCAAGGTAAAACAGGAGTGGTCTGAGTTGCAACAAATTGCTTTAGTCACAGGTGGGTGACTGCTGTGGCCAATTAGTAACCTGATGTGGTGGCAAAGGCAGTTTGCTTAATTTTTTTTTTTTTGTGGCTTGGAGAAGGACTGATAATGGGACTGGTAGTCTGTTCTATGGTCAAGCTGAAAATGTTAGCACTTTCCCAAGAAAGACAAGTAGCAATTGCCAGTAAACGCTACCAGTCCACTTTTTGACAGATACAAAACACAGTAAAAAGCACTTTACAACACTATGCCAGCACCCCAAAAGAAAAATAAACACACTTTCTCCACAAGAAAAACAATCTCCAATGTTTTCAGTTACTTTACACTACGTTTAAACTGACAAGAAAAAAAAGGTGCTCAGTTTAAAAATATGTTACAGTCTCGAGACAGTGCATTAAAACAAACTACTCAGCTTTAAAATAACTTTCCTAAAGAGAAAAGTAATACAACATTAACATAAAGAAAATGGAAGGTATTTTCCCCCCAAAGGGAACTTTTCTGTCAAGTAAAGGAAACACAAGCTGATCATCTTTCCTCGAAAGCCTTAGTGGAGTGTACTCTTTAAAAGCAGTAAAACTCTGAACAGCTTTGCACCCAAAACTGTCATTTAGTCAACTTAGCTTGAGCTGCTCAACAGTTTGGGTGTATGGAAGGTGCTCTGAAGATTCAGAAGCTGGCCAGATGTTATATTCTTCTCAGGATACAACCCATATAGCTATGGCTAATTCAGCAGTGATGAACATAATGAAAATAATTTATTTTTGCTTTAGAAAAAGGTAGCTGTAAAAGGTCTGCCCTCTTTCCTTAAATTCTTATTGCCACCAGTAAACTGGTCAATTAGTATGGTTACCCGTGTACTAGGCAACTTCAAAAATCAGATATAATGAGGGGTATTCAGAAAATTGTATGAAGGAGCAAGTCAAACCTAAAAACTGGGACATACCTCTGAAAATAGGGACATCCTGTGCACGAGTAAATCAGGCTTGAAAATAGGAATGTTCCTCCAAAAACAGGGACAGTTGAGAGCTCTGGGCATTGTCCACCTGGAGAAAGGTGTAGTGAGAGGGAGGATTCTGGCAATGCATGGATGGTCATATGACTTGGTGGTCTTGGAATATCCATCAATCTGTGAGTAAACACACCACTAGGTGCAAATGTCTCTTTTCAGGGCAACTTAAAAACACTGTACTACACACTGACAAAAATAAAGCAGTCTGTCCTACAGCTGCCAATGCACATATAAAAGGTATTAAAGTAATCAGTAAGGCTTGTTTGCTCATCACCTTTCCAGTCAATCAACCAGTGTAGTCAAAGGGGCTATCAACTGCCTATGAACTATACTTTGAGCTAAACATTAAAAACTGTTGTGCTGGTGGGTTCATCATCATGAATCCAACCAATAAACAGTTCTACTTCAAAGAACCCTTCCTACTATCTTAACAAACATGATCCAAAAAAAGAGACTTGCAGTAACATTAGATCTGATGTCAATTGTCACGTTATCCTTGCTGATGGGTTCAGCTCCGAGCCCTCAGATCCAACTTGGCCATTGCAAAAGCTTGAGGCAACCAGCAAAGCTCATGGGCACCTCCCCTAACTCACAATGCACCTTCCCTCATTACCTCAGATCTCATTCGCCACTTTTGCGAAGATGTGGTTAACCTTACAGCTCTGGGCAATTAAGTGCTTAATAGTTAATTTCTTTACTTCTCACCAAAGTTTTCACTTAGATTTCCTTCAGTTTTTTTGTTCCTGAAGTATATCTTTACATGCTTCTCCCCATTTCCTCTTACCTATGGGTATTTAAGCAATAACCCACGCCTGGGTGTGGGTAATGCTGGATTTACCCATGGTTGGTGTGGTTTGGTCACGAGGGCGAAGCCCGAGTGGCCAAACAAAGACAACCGTGGGTAAATCCAGCATTACCCACACCCAGAAGTGGGTTATTGCTATTACACAAAGACGTTATTTAAGAAAAAAAATACTTTTCTTAAAAAATGGCATTGTATAATGCCTCCATGCTGCCCTTCCGCAGCTGTCCAGTATTCTGTGGCAGTTCTGATATACTGCGCATGCATATGGTTGCGCAGTACATCAGAACTGTGTGTGTGGAAGCAACGGCGAAAGGAAGATCTCAGTTGCTTTTAAAAACTTGTCTTGCTATGTTAAGAGAGTTTAACATAGCGAGATAGCTTTAAAAAAAGCAAGAGAGAAAGGAAGATCTCCATTTTTTTTTTTTATTTTTTTTTATTTATTTATTTTTTTTTTTTTTAAGATATCTCGCTATGTTAAACTTATTTAACATAGCGAGATAACAGCAACGGAGTGACCGGACCTTTTTCCATTAGTATAAGTCTTTGATTTACAACGTGCACGCTGACCAATCAGCGAGCGTGTTTTGGAATATTAATGGGGGGGGGTCATTGTAAAATTTACATTCTACCACAGTTGATAGTATTTTTCCCCTTTCTATCCACCATTCTTGGTGGTTTCCTTCCATTCCCTATCTCTTAAAAAAAGAGGAAAAAACATTTCTCTCTTGGTTTTTCTAATATATAATTTACCTAATTTTATTTTTTCGTGGTTGTCTATGAGTGCGTATGTGTGTAAGAGTGTCAACATGCCAGATAAAACCGAAAAGCCATTAGGCTTTAAAAATTTTACAAAACATGGCAAGAAAATGCCAATGTATAGTCTATGCGTATACTGTCTGGGCCCCCCTCCACCTACAGCAGGACTGTTCGATTTGTCATGCATTCAACCACAAGGCCTTGGTTGAATGCAAAAATAAGTGGATGGTAAAAGGAATGCTACCTTCCTTTTGCTGAGGCTACTGCTAGATCCGAGAAACCTCCTTCTAAGTCGGCTCAGTCCAGCCTGGCTTTTTTTTCTTCATCCGGACATGAAAAACATAAGAAAAGACGTACATTGGCTCCTAATGATCTCCTGGAGCCAATGCAAAAGAAATCCAAAATTTTGGATCCGATACAAACATTGGATCAGAGCACTGGAAAGGCAGGATCGTCAAAATTTTCTTTGGAGTGGAGAAGTCCATCAGCTCCGACAGGATCAGATTAGAGGCATAGTCCAATCTCCATTAAAGGGCCTACATACTCTCCTTCTTTAGGAAGGGTTATGTCAAGGGTACTTTTGCCCATCTTCTCCAGATCAAAATCTCCAGCCTCTTCATCTTGTTCGACCAGGACTCCTTCTGACAATGATGTGGACTGGGTGATTCAAAGGCTTTTAAGGACACCAGCTTTGGCAAAACTCTTATCAGATCCTAGCCCCAGAGCCAAGGATCCGACTGACATTGCTTCTCCCACCTTTGTTCCTTCTCCCACTTGCCTTCAACTTGGAGCTGATAGATCCAAACAACCGGCTGCATCTTGAGCCAGATAAGAGGGCTTTCCCCCACCTCGGATCAGGCTTACGTTTGAGTTGTTCGGTCTTGTTGGGTCCAGAGAGCTCTTGGAGCAGTAGCGGACTGCTGGGATCCTGGGACCACGTTTTAGCTCTGAATGTAATGGTGCCCTCCCTGTTTCTAGGAGCCTCGGTGCTTGAAAGCTCAGCTCCAGCTTTGACCTCAGGTAGGCTGTCATCTGCAGGTGAAGGGACCACAGTTCAAGACTCTTGTGTTTCAGATCAGGGGTTCTTTTCTTCTCAGAGGCAGTCAGCCTTTGAGGCTCTGAAGAAGGTCAGGGTTGGCTCAGCCACACAGAGTGTACCCTCTTCTTCGATCCTCAGACCCCCATATTACAGCCAATGTGTCGCCCCTTCTAAACCAAACCATCCACAAGGACAATGAGTCCCTAGTCCTCAGGATAACCCTAGAGGTACCCCTCCCTCTTCGGACACCTCCACGGAATATCCCCCTGAGAAATCCCTAAAAAGAGAACTTGCAAGAGAAAGCATATGGATTCCCTAGAGGAGTCCACCACTTCTAACACCAACCTTGATGAAGGAAAGGGATCCCCAAGGTCACCCTCCAGATGATGTTTCCTTCAGGGACATCCTGGAAATTTTAAAATAGAGAGACAGCTGGCAGTCCAGCAATCCTTCTCCTGAGGAGTTGGTGTACCTGAAGGTCTTTGGATCTCTACCTACTACTGCTTGGGTGACTCCGACCACTGATGAACTTATTGATCTAATTTCGGGACAGGCATGGGAGACCCCAGACTCCAATGAACAGACCCCACGGAGACCAAACAAATTTATTACAGCCCCTGAAAACAAAATAATTTGCACTAAAGGTGTTGTAGTAGATGTCATGGTCGTGGCAGCTGCGACCAAAAAAGAACTTTCTGAGGAGAGTTCTACTTTCTATCCTCCTAATAGATTCTAGAACAATGGATAGATGTGGGAAGTAGGTCTTCTCATCAGTGACTTTTCCCTTACAGTCAATGAATTTTTTATCCCATTTCACAAGACTGCAGAGGGATCTGATCAAGGAGCTTTCAGATACTCTCAAAGGAGCTGTGGCTGAAGGGGCACGGGATAAAGTTTTCTCTCAGCTCACTACCCTGTATTCAGTAGCCAACTCTTCCATGCAGCTCATTTTATATGCACCCAAAAGAACAAGTAGAGCGGCAGGTTCAGGCATCTTTATGAGGAGACACGCCTGGATGTGCCTTTGCAGAGCCTTTCAAGTCGTTTATCAATGCCCCATTTGATGGCACATCCCTTTATGGTGCCAAGTTTAACGAAATGCTGTCCAGGTGTGAAAAGGAAGGTAAGACCCTTTCTCCCATGGGCATACATTTTTCCACCCCTCAGAGACCTTATCCTAAAGGTCAGAGAGGGGGAGGGAAGATGTGGTTCAGAAAATCACAAGTGTTATACCAGGACACACATGGAAAGCTCTCCTAGAGGCAGAGGGGGGAACAACAATGGAAGATGCCACCTTCACGTCAGAGGTGGCCCGCAAAATCAGTGTTCCAGAGAGACCCTCTTTGGCAAACCCTTTCTGTGCTCCTGAAAGGAGGACTGATTGTCCTACTCTGGAGGCAATCGGAGGACGTTTTTCCCTGCACCTACAAGCCTGGCTAGACATAACAAATGATACCCGGGTACAGAAGATAATATCCAGAGAATACTTCATCCCCCTTACCATCCCACCCCTCAAAACAAACAAAAAAAAATCCCAGACGTAGCACCCAGTCAAACGGAACAAGCAGCTGTCCAAGTTCAAAGGCTGCTACACAAAAGAGTCATCCAGGAAGTTCCCCAAGACCAGAGAGGATCTGGAGCTTACTCAAGGTTCTTTTTAGTACCAAAGAAAACAGGAGACTGGAGACAGACTGGATCTCAGCAAACTAAACAAATCAGTACAAATGTTTCAGATGGTCATGGTACAGTCTATTCTTGGAAAAAAGATGATTGGATGTGTTCTATAGACACTCAGGATGCTACTACTACCACATCAAGATGGACAGATGGTCCAGAAGGCACTTAGCCTTCCTGCTAGGAGTCAGTCATTTACAATTCCAAGCTCTGCCCTTTGATCTCACTACAGCCCCCAGAGTGTTCACCAAATACATGACAGTAGTACTGGCTCACTTGAGACCACAAGGATTCAGTGCGTTTCCGTATCTGGACAACTGTCTCATTTCTGCCCCAACCAGGCATCTACTTGTACAAGTAAGGGACTACATCTTACAAACCTATACAAAACTAAGCATCTCAATAAACTATGAAAAATTACATTTAGAACCACCTCAAAATCTAGAATTTATAGTCGCCAGGCTAGACACAGCACGAATGGTAGTCAAACTTTCAACCACAAGAGTCAATAACATCTGCAGTCAGGTCAAGAATTTGCTTCAAAGAAAGTCTGTAGCTACACACCTAGTGCTACAAACTTTAGGATCTATGGCTGCAGCCATCGTTCTAGTCCCACTAGCACACTTTCATATTAGAATTTTGCAGTGACTCTTAGCAACGCAATGGTCCAGTTTAGATCTTTAGATGCCCTATCAAATTCGACTCACCAAGGTATGCAAAAAAGATTTCTGGTAGTGGGTTCAGTCCAATCAAATAATCCAAAGCCATCCTTTCATTTCTCCTCAGCCCAAGGCCATGGTGACTACGGATGCTTCCCAGACACACAAGCTCTGTAAAGCTTTTTTGAAAGAAACGGTCAAGTCCCCCTACAAAGATCCTTCTCTTTCATGGGATTTAAATTTCGTCCTGAAACATATCATATAATCCCCTTTTGAATAAGCGACAAGTTGCAACTTAAAATTCTTATCCTGGAAAACGGTTTTCTTGATAGCTATCACATCGGCCAGAAGAATATCAGAATTACAGGCTTTATCTTCCCAACCTCCTTAATTGTTTTTTCATAAAGACAGAGTCTCTTTACGGATGGATCTTTCTGGTTTTTTTTTTTTTTTTTTTTTTTTTTACTGAAGACCGTTTCTGAGAACATTAATCAAACTATTGATTTACCAGTGTTCTTTCCAAATTTCCAAAACAGGGGTGAATATTTACTCCATTTGTTAGATGTTCACATACAGCTGCGTTTTTAACTTCATAGCACAAGACTTCCGGAAAGGAGGTCAATTACTTGTTTCCTGTTCAGATTCAGGAAAGGGCCTACAAGTATTTAAGATAACTAACAAAATGGATCATAGACTGTACATCTTTCAACTGTAAGGCACAGAGTAAACATTTGCCAACGCCTGTTAAGGTGCACTCAATCAGAGCTATGTCAGCTGCTTCTGCTTTCAATTCTAGAACTTCTATAGACAATATCTGTGCTGCAGCTACTTGGGCTAATCCTCACACCTTTACTACTCAATATAAGTTGGATATGGTCTCCAGGGCCACAGCTTCATTGGTTCGATGGTCCACAGGCATATCCTTCCATGAGCCACCCTAAGAGAAAGGTAGCTAGGGACTCTGTCCCATCAGTGCAGATAAAATAAAAATTGACATCAGATAAAGACGTTATATACTCACCATAACATTCCATCTGTGTTGTCAATTTTCACTTTTTCCTCACAACCCACCCTCCAGCCCCTGTCCATTCGTTTACTGACTGTATGCATGTTCCTCCTATGTATACCAAGTATATAGTCCAACAGCTAATTTTTCTTAGCAAACAAGATATGAGGTAATAAGAGAAGATGTACTGTGGGTAAGGGGAGGTGCTCAAGAACTTTGTTGGTTGCCACAAGTTTTTACAACCTCCGAGTCGGGAACAGATCCATCAGTGAAGAAAAAGTGAAAATCGACAACATAGATGGAACATTATGATGCGTACATAATGTTTTACATAATCAGCAAGGCAGAAACAAGTGAATCTTCTACTATATACTGTAAATATGTACATAATCAGACTAAGAAGTAATTAAGAGAATACTTACTATTCCAAAACCAGTATAATTTCTGATGGTGTCTCGTATACTTCATGCAAGTTGATGACCCATAGGTTGGATATGGCTAGTTCGAGAACTGCTACCTCATGTAAGATTTCCACTCGGCAGTCTTGACCTCTTCTTCTTTTTCTCATAAACTTGGCAGCGTACTCCTTTTCTGTTGTTTTTTCCACACACTTTTTCACAACAGCAAACTTGCCCCTGTATAAAACGAATAATGCAGACATATATATAATTCCTGAGGCTATCACTGCCACTTGTCAAAAGTTAGATTATTATATGTGCAGTGACAACTAACAGTTTGCCACAAAGCGAACAGTGACATTTTGTAGCATACTCGATTATACTTTATCTATCTGAACCAGATTTGGGGGCTAGCATAATGGTTAAGGTGTTTACCTCAAAGACACATGGTACAGTGTTTGATTCTAATCTTTGAGGAAAATTAGTTAGGCTTTAAAATGGCTCGCAACTGTAGTTAGCATAGAAACTCTTTAAGCCTTTTCACTAGTTACGATCACAAAGTCTGGAAAATGACTACCACAATGCCATTTCACAAAGGTGGCTCAACCACTAATCTCACTACCTTTACATTTAAAGCTACAGAATGTAGTACATCTTAGTTCTTGTTTATCTGGACACTGAATATCTCTTAACCCTGAAAAAGTAGTTATGTACTCACCATAACGTTCCATCTGGTAAATAGTTATTCATTTGTCTTCAACCTGTGGGTTACGGATCCGTATCGGCCGTATATCCAGCATTTGATCCAAGCTCAAAGCTCCTCCCTTCACCTATAATGCCCCTGTCTCCTTCCTCCCTTCAGATCGAGTTTGCTGCCCAATCAACTACTTACATCCGACCCAACAGGACCTTGTCATGATCAGAGAACAAATATTTTTGAACAAAAGAATGACAAAAAACACTTCGAAGGTGTCCACCGTCTAGCCTTATATAGTTTAGACAAGGCCGGGGGAAGGAGGGGGGATGGTTGAAGCATAACTCTCAACCTCTTAGAGCAAGAAATCTGGATAAAGCCTTAAATAATGGGGGGACAAAGTTTCAAAAATAGGGACACTTTAAATATTGCTCTTATAAACTTAGAAAACAGACAGAATAACAGGTTTTGTATTAGCATTAATTTTTTTTAGAGGATATGAAGTCTGAAACACAAATATTGGTCATTATTTTCTGACTTCAACCCTCAGTGATTTGCCAGAAAACCCCCAATTGTATGAGAAACAGACCAAATATATGAGGCAAAAATCTGGACATTCTGTGAAAATCTGTACAGTTGAGAGGTATGGGTTGAAGACAAATGAAGAACAGCTACTCAGATGGAACGTTATGGTGAGTACATCCTTTATCTAAAGTAGTTGCCTTCATTTGATCTTCAACCTGTGGGACAGAGTCCCCAGCTACTAAACACCTGGGTGGCCCTCATGGAAAGACATTCCGGAGCATGGCGGAGCCAAAGAATGCCCTCTTCCTGGATACAATGTCCAATTTATAATGTGAGATGAAGGTATGAGGAGGCCAAAACAGCTGCAGAACAATCATCCAGTGAAACTCTGGACCAAAAAGCCACTGAAGTGGCCATAGACCTGGCAGAATGCGCTTTTACCTGACCTGTCAGGGAAATCCCCCTGATAGAATAAGCCCGGATAATACATTGGGAGATCCAATGGGCAACAATAACTTTGGATACTGGTTTCCTTAAAAAGGGTTTGGAATAAGAAACACAAAGTTGGTCACATTTACGAAAAGGTTTTGTCCTGTGCAAATAGAAATCAGTCAATGTACATCCAACAAATGCAATTTATATTCTCCCTTGTTTTGAAAATTTGGAAAGAAGACCAGGAGACTGATCATCTGGTTAATGCTGGCCTCTGAAGCAACCTTGGGAAGAAAGAATGGGTTAGTATACAAAGGCGCACTGTCCTTATGAAAAATCATAGAAGGGGCCTTGATCGATAGTGCTTGAATTTCTGACACTCTCCTGGCAGAAGTAATGGCAACTAAAAATGCAGTCTTCCAGGACAAACTGCAAATCCACCGAAGTTGCAGGTTCAAAGGGGGACGAAACTAAAGCCTGACGCACTAATGTAAGATCTCACGGAGGCATAGGATCCTTCACCGGTGGTCTCAGAAGAAAGGTACCTTTAAGGAAGGTCTTGCAAAGCTTAGAGGATGTTAAGGAAGCCTTATTTTCCCCACATGAAAATTGTAAATTGCAGCTAGCTGAGCTCTGGCTGTAAAGGAACTGTTGCTTTGTTGAAACATCTCCGATAAGAATTCTAACACTGCAGAAACCGGAGCAATATAAAGATCCAATGCACACTGCGAAACCCATATAGAAAAACGTTTCCACTTGCTATAGTGTACTTTCCTGGTGGAAGACTTATGAGCTGCTACCAAATTCTTCTAACGGGAGAGAGAAACCGGGAGTCCTGATAATCATGGGAACTGGAGCAACCAAGCAGTGAGCTTTAGACTGTCCAGGCATGGATGTGGGATCCCTGATGGGTGAGAAATGAGATCCGGAACTGGATCCAGCGTCCATGGTAGGGCTACCAGATGAGACCACAGAAAGAGAAACCAGACTTGGTGTGGCCTGCATGGGGCAATGAGGATCACAAAACTCCTCAGCCTGCGAGCTTTCTGAAGAAACTTTGGTATAAAGGGTAGAGGAGGATAAGCATACAGAAGATCAGGAGGCCAAGCATGAATCAGAGCATCTCTGGGGCATATCTCGCAACCTCTTAGAGCAACAAATTTGGACAAAGCCTTAAATAATGGGGGGACAAAGGCCCAAAAATAGGGACCCTTTTTAAATACTGCTCTTATAAACTTAGAAAATAGAACAGGTTTTGTATTGGCACGAATTTTCTGGAGAATACGAAGTCTGAAACACAAATATCTGTCATCATTTTCTGACTTATCCTAAATGATTTGCCAGAGAACCACAATTTTGAGAAACAAACCAAAAATATGAGGCAAAAATCTGGACATTCTGCGAAAATCTGTACAGTTGAGAAGTATGTCTGGGGGCTTCTCCCTGAGGGGAAATCAGAGTGAAGAACTCGCTGCATTTCGCATTGGAAGGAGATGTGAAAAGATCACAGCTAGACTGACTACACTTTTGAAAGATCTGTTCCACTACTGAAGGATTCAGAGACCACTCGTAAGACATCAGGATAAATCTGCTGAGCCTATCCGCAAGAATGTTGGACCGGCCCGGAATGTGCGTTGCCACCAGAATCCAGCCGATGGAGATCACCCATTCCCACACCCTCATGGTTTCACGTCAAAGGGGATAAGATCTAGTTCCCCCCTGTTTGTTGATGTACCAGACCACCAACATGTTGTCCATCTGGATAGCAATCATCCCCAAGGGAAGATGGGCAAGGAGAGCCTGCAACGCAAGTGCAAACTGGTCTCGGAAGGGGACCATGTGCCTTGGACTATCCTTCCCAAGCAATGCTTCCCCTATCCAGTTGGGAAGCGACTGTGGTCACCGTGGCCTTGGGAAATGAAGGTAGAAAAGAACATCCCTGGACTAGGTTCTGAGAGTGAATCCACCACAGAAGAGAGGTCGGCACACTCGGGAGATTTGAAAAGGATGAGACAATGGTAGATTTAGTAGGGACCATTAAACGGAAAAGAGTCTACTAGAGGATCCACATGTGAAGACGTGCCAAGGATAGAAGATTGATCGTGGCTGCCATAGACCCCAACACCCATAGTAATACTACTGCTTTTGGAGATTGGGTTTGGAGAACAAAAAGAACATGAAGATTCAGACTGTGTATCCTGTCTGAAGTAAGGAAGACTTTTGTCTGGATAGTGTCTAACCAAGCCCCAGTGAAGTCGTCTAATGTCTGAACTGGGGCCAAAGATGACTTCTTGAGATTGATGGTGATGCCTAACCTCTGGGCTAGTGAAAAGAAGGAAAACTTCGTTTGACAGAGTTGATAATTGGAAGGGGCAGCGAGGAGCCTATCGTCCAGGAAGGTGAAAACCTGAAAGCCCTGAATTCTCAGGCAAGCTGCTACTGCTGCCATCACTTTGGTGAACACCCTGGGGGCTGTGGCGAGACCAAAGGGGAGCGTTCTGAATTGATAATCATTGGTCCCTGACGGAGGCGGAGAAACCTCTGAGAGCACTTGTCCATCTGATGTGATAGTACGCAGCTTGGAGGTCGATCTAGCACATCCAAATCGTTCTACTGCAGGAAGACCAGGATAGACTGAAGAGTGACCATCTGAAATTTTGTCTAGGCCACTGACAGGTTCAAAGTGGAAAGATCCAAAATTGGTCTTAGGTCCCGTCTTCTTTGGCAGTAAAAAGAACGTGGAATAAATGCCTAATCTGGACTGGTCTTGGGGGACATGTTGGATGACCCATTTTTTCTAGCAGCTTTCCTATTTCCAGTGCTGAATCCTCCATGAGCGCAGTTGGAATGTCGGGGAGGTGTTTTGGTGATAGAGGTGGCTCAAGGAATGGGACTGAATAACCTCTGGATATAATCTGCAACACACAATTTGTTGTGATGGACTCGCACTCCATTAGGTGTAGTGATAACCAGCCCCCAACTGCCTCCAGAGACGGACAGCCGGGCAACCCTTCAGGGCTGCTGAGCGGGTCTGTCAGAGAAAGGTTCTCGACACCCATAATTTCTCAGACTCCTTCTGCGTCTAGGACAACATCTATCATACCCCCTCTGCCCCTGGGTGAAGGTGAGTCCTGAGTGTCTCAGGAAAACGCCTGAGACTTTCAGAACCACATCTTAGTCCCTTGCTGATTCCTAGAAAAGGATCTTTGAGGGGCGGCAAAGCAGATCCTGATGGCAGACAAAGTCTTCCTGTCCTTCTCACTCTGGACCAAGGTCTCACGTACCAACTTTCCAAACAGGGAGGAACCATCATACGGGGCGGGGCACTGGTGAATGATGTTTTAAAAGGTTCAGAGAACTGACAGAGGCGGGCTGGTGAATGATGTTTTAAAAGGTTCAGAGAACTGACAGAGGCGGAACCAGGCGTGTCGCCTGATGGCAATGCCTGAACCAACTCCCCTAGTGGCTCCCTCTGTAGCTTGGGAGAGGAGACGCATAGAGGTGTTCCTGATGGACTTCAGAGTGGCCATATGAGCAGAAAAACTTCTTCTTGTCCTCCACCGACATGGACTCAGGGGTCGACTCAGTTATCTCCTTCACTATGTCTCGCTGCAGCTGAATCACATGTGCCATGTAATTCAGCACTCTTAAGGAAAAAGTCGCTGAAGCGTACACATGCTTCCTAAATCAGTCCAGCGTCCTTGACTCTTGGTCAGGAGGATGAACCGTAGAGATTTCTTGAGAGAGCTCTTTCCTAGTGGCAGCTGCCACCACCATAGCATCAACCAGGGACCCATTGTTCCAGTGTATCCTATCAGAAGGTGGGCTTTACTAGGAAAGGCTCACCCAGACTCTGCTACACTTTGCTGTGAAGGAAAGGTTAGTCTGATTTTTATTTGTTGTATTTTGTATTACTTTATTGCCCTTTTGAATTTTGAATACTGTGATTTGTTTTCTTTACCTTGTGTTTTACTTTTGTAGTCTGCTTTTAACTGCATATTAAAACTTCAAAAGAGACCACCGCTCTGTCTCTTGCGAGTCAGGCAGAAATTTTTTCCCATCCGCCCAACCTGTTACTATTCTGTTCTTAAATACCACTGTCTTTCTAGTTGCCTGCCTCATGTTAATTTGACCATATATCTCATTTCCTCTCTGCTTTCACTGACTTGTGTGAGTAATCACAAAATTATCATTTTGTGAAATCACTCCCCTTCAACTATTTAAATTTATTGGCCATCCTACTGTATTGCATAGTACCAGAATACAAAAGTGACCACCCCTTTCAATCTATCTTGCTGTTTTAAACTTGACTCCCCACTAAAACTTAACTTTTTAGACAGGAAAAACTTAAATTACCTACTTTCACATCTAACTTCTCTAGTGCACACTGCAGTGTTTAGTATAAACATTTTTTTTCATCTTACCTTTAAGCATCCCTGTGACTAGCACTTGCTCTAATACCTGCTGGAAAGCACTAGGAAGCCTTAAACTGATACAAGCACTCAACTCTCTCCTTGTTAATAAGGAGAAATTATTCATAGGCACTAAACAGCCTATAATTGCAAAGTAGCTTGCTTATAATTGCAAAGTAGCTTGCTAAGGTAAGGGAAAACAGCTCCTGTACTTTACAAAGAAAGCACCAAACCAGACATGTCCAAGGGTCAGCTTCCAGTGATTTCTCCTCTCCACCTGGTGAATCTGGGCATACTGGGGAAATGCAGCAATTGTCTCATGTACACAGACAACCCTCTCCTCCTACCACCCAACACTACAACCTGTGAGAGATGCACTTACATAGCCAAACTGGAAGCAAAGCTCTCTCCACCCAAGATTGTGCTAGACAGTCAAGAGAAGGTAAACACCCGCACTACACCTCAAGCAACTCATAGTCCTTCTAAACCCACACCACCAACACCCACACATAGCAACACTAAATCCACATATGCGGAGGCTCTTAACTGTAACCTGCCCAAGCAACAAGGACCTCCGAAGCTGAAACGCAAACAAACACCAATCACAACCAAAGTGTCACACAGTTCACAACACCAGTGTGCCACTCAGCAACAGGCCCTAAGGCAAGACAATGTACCTAACACTTTAGTCATAGGTGACTCTATAGTCAGGTACACTGATGTCCCACTCACCAGGCTGAACAAGGAGAAAATTACAGTCAGCTGCCTGTTGGGTGCCAGGATCTGCCACATTATACATGCACTCAAGTCACTCCACAACTATGATGGTCATTGTCCATGTTGGAGTGAATGACTTGAGACGTACCTCCCTGGACCACATGAAAAGAAACATGAAAGAGCTCTTGGATCATGTGGCCCAGGCAGGTATGACCCAAGCCCGGAGTAGCATCCTGCCTTCGCCCAGAATGATACCACAATATAAGGACAAAATGATTGACATCAACAATTGGCTAAGCTTCTGGTGTCATTCAAAGGGGATCCAGTATCTGTCTGCCTGGGACGACATGATCGACAGACCACAATGCTTTGCCAGAGATGGTCTGCACCTGTCACCCCTGGGATTCAGGTTACTGGCTAAGGCTCGTCACCCCTATAGTGCCTTTTTTTAGGCAAAGTTCAAAGGACAAAACCACCACCGTAACAGGTACAAGCATGTAAAATCCAAAGGTAATTCTACTCAATGCTAGAAGTCTAAACCTCAAAATGCACTCTCTCGAAGCACTCCTAAAAATGGAGAACATAGATATCTGTGCAGAGACCTGGTTCAAGGCTCCAGAAAGCACCCCTGCAATATCACGCTACAACTCTTACCACACTTTTCGGCCACAAAACCAGGATCGAAACACTACAGGTGGAGGAGTGTCCATATTCACCAAGGATATTCACACCACCAGGCTAGTTGCCCAACACAATGAGTCTGAAATTCTCCAGGTGCAACTAACACTAGGTAAGACTGCAATCCAAATTGTAGCATGCTACAGATCCCCCACCATGCCCCAAGGTTCTCACTACACCTTTCTAAACATACTGGAAAATATTAAGATACAACCAAACACCTTAATACTGTGAGACTTCAACTACCCTGCCATTAACTGGGAAAACTACTCATGTAACACCTGTGCCCAGTGGTTCTTGGAATTCATAAATTCCAACGCCCTGGATCAATTAAATCATTGTCCCACCAGGGGCTCCAATATCCTAGACCTGGTCATTACCAACATGGGAAATCGATGCTCCACACCTATGGTCACCCCCTCGTTGGTCAGGTCAGACCATAAACTAATCACCCTTAACATCCACATCCCATCCCCACCCTCCAAGTAAGGAAACCTCCATAAAAAACTTCTCCAAATCCAATTTCATGCTACTCAAGTCAGAAGTGACAAACATCATGGCACCCATGCAGACGGGAACTGAAAGTTCAATTGCTGAGTCCTACACTAAGGCACTGTACAAGCACATCCACTCATGCATGAATTGTGCCATCCCAAATACAGCCAAGATGCTCTCCTCCAAAAAAATTAAGCCAATCTGGTGGTCGCCTGCCATAAACAAACTCTACAACAAAAGGAAGAAACTGTTGCAGAAAAGAGGAAAATCCCAGGATGCAAAAAACTCCCTTATCAGCCGCACTAAGAAGCTGAGATCCCTCATAAAATCCTCCAAAGCTAGTTACGAAAATAAAATTGCCAAAGATTCCAAAGACAACCACAATGCATTCTATAACTATGTCAAGAATCTAAATGGCAATGCTCAGATCTGCTCTGAGCTACAACATAATGGCATTAAATATACTGATCCCAAGGATATCATCGATTCAGTGCCAACTTCACCCCCCTCTCACCCCCTAAATGGCCCTTCTCAATACCGGAAGATTGCCAAATTCCGATAATAACATCCACACAGGTAAAAAACGCACTCTCCAAAGCTAAGAAAACAGCATCCATGGGACCAGATGACATCCTGGGCTGTGTACTACATGAACTACAAAATGAACTGGCACCTCACCTAAGTGTCATGTTTAATCATAGCCTCACCTCAGGCTTCGTGCCCACTGAGTGGCACACAGCTACACTTATCCCACTCCACAAGGGGGATCCACTTTGGATCCCAGGAACTACCGCCCCATCAGTCTGACGAGCCTGATCTACAAAGCCATGGAACATATTATAATGGAACTTATAAACAAAGACACTGGCAACCTTCAAACACTGGACCCCACCTAGTTTGGGTTCGTGAAGGGCCGATCTTGTCTCCTGAACCTGATTGACTTTTTCGAATCAGTCTCCAGAGCCGTGGACGAGAGTAAGACGGTCCACACAGCCTATCTGGACCTCACCAAGGCCTTTGACACCATCCCCCACTTTGGAATCACAGATAAACTTACTAAGCTGGGCATTAGCCCCTACGTCACTTGATGGGTTGCCTACTGGCTTACTGACAGAACCCACACTGTAAAAGTAGCTGACTCCAAATCCAGCTCCACACAAGTGACAAGTGGAATACTTCAGGGTTCAGTCCTGGGACCACTCTTGCTTGGCATCTACTTCTCTGAAGTACAGGCCAATACTAAGGGACTTTGGCTAACAAAGTTCACAGATGACTGCAAACTGGGAGCCATTATTGAATCTCCAAATGATGTGGATACCCCACAAAAGGGCATTACAGAAACGGATGCTTGGTGCCAAAGTCATGGGCTCAAGCTCAATGCCAAGAAATGTATAGTTATTCCCTTTGGGAAAAAACATGTACCCATGAATTACCACATAGGTGGCAGTACACTAAACACCAAAAGTGTGATAAGAGACTTAGGGACACAGGTAGACAGTGGTCTCACCTTCGATAACCATATCGCCACAACAGTCAGGAAATCCTTCTATGTGGCACATCTCATCACTAAGGGCTTTTCATTCAGAAAAAAGGAGGTCATTGTCCCATTGTACTCATCCCTCATTAGACCCATTATAGACTACAATGCCCCATTTGGTATGTACCTCTCAAGACACCTGCAACAACTGGAAAGGCTGCAGAAATACCTCACTAAAAGAATCACAGGCCTAAAGCAGATGCCCTATGCTGACCGCCTTAAAAAACTCAAGCTATACTCTGTTGCATATAGTCTACTCAGAGGCGATCTCTGCTTAACATACAAGACCATGTCAAATCCAGAGCTGTTGGACATGCTACACAAAGAAATCCCAATCCCTCAGAGCCACACGCTCCAGGGATCTAAACCTTGTCATCACAATAAACAAAACATGCTGTAGGGATAGGTTCCTGACCCAGAGACTCCCTCAGACTCTGGAACAGACTGCCCATACATGTCAAGCAGAGCGCCTCTTTGGCCCTCTTCAAAAGGAACCTTGACGATTGGATGGGAGAAAGGAAATTCACCCCGGGGATCACGTCATTCGCCCTGCTAGACAGGAGTCTTGGAAGTAAATAGTGTGGGAAGAAATAGCCAGGGAATTGTTATGGCTAGGCTTGTATAGGCCCTATTGCCGATAGCCTAGTACCAACCTATGAACCTAAGAACTTTATCTGGGCACTTTGGGATGGGCTCCCCCGTGTCTGGTTCCTTCCACGTCCGGGATGTTATAAGGTCCACTAATGGATTCATGGGAGGGGACACCCAGGAAGTAAAGGGACCTGCTCCAAATGCCTCAAGGAACACAAATTCGTCCAAGGTAGGTTTCTGGGCAGAGCCCCCCTCCCCTGGCAAAGGAATTCCATGATGTCTCCAAAGGTGACGTGGTCAGGGGGTGATCAGAGGGATCCTTCCCCTTCCTCCAAACTGGTGTCTTTGGTGAGTGACTCTGGTGGGGAGTCTAAGTGCCTCCTTTTGCATCCGGCATCCTGCTGCTCCCAAACGCGAGCTTCCTGAGGTAAAACAGCAGCAGGATGTCCCTGAGATGGCAGGATGGTCAGAACCGTACCCAAAACAGAGGGAGTCGGGGTGGAGTCAGAGGACGAGATGGGTCAAGGGTCTCGAAACTGAGAGAACCCTCTCCACCACATTAAAGGCCGAAGGAGAACGGATATCCTGAGAAAGGCAAGTAGGAGCCAACCCCCTCTGCCCCGATGGGGAAGCCAGTGCCGAGATACTGACAGGAAGACTGCTCTCTGACACACTTTGAGCAGACAACACCCTTGGATCTGGCACAGAGAGCCAGCCGGATCCAACTCTGTTGGATCCAACACGCTCAAGGCTGTGGCCAGCGTTGAGGTACCAGGTAAGTCAGAGCTGACCCCTCGACTCAGAGGGTCCTTGGATCCAAGGGCTCCGAAACGAAGGTCGGATTGGAGAAGGAGTAATCGGGGTAGTGAATGACTGCATGCTCCCCGCTCCAGAGGGAGGGGGGGGGGGCAGGTAAGACTCCCAGCTGAATTTGGATCCGGATGAACTTCCACATCATCCTGTCCATCTCCGCTTCACTAAGTCTCTGGGTGGAGTGGGAGGCAGTGACAGACACCGGCCTCAAGGGATGGCGAGGGAAGCTTGCACTGGAGACTGGATCCAGGGCTCCTCCGGCTCAGGGGAAAACCGGGGAGAGTCTGGTCTGGTAACTTGTCTAGCCTTAGGTGGAGGGCCAGCCACAGTCAAGCAGTCAGAGGACCACTTTCTTGGCCTGTCCTTTTTAGATTTTTCCTCCTCCCCGGACCTCTTAATGGGAGTTTGAGGTCCCAGAGGCAGGGGAAGAGGAAGTAGCAGCAGCCGAAGATGGGGGCTCCAGGACTACAGTCCCCAAAGAAGGAAGGAGGTCCTTTAGAATTAGTTTATCCCTCCTGTCCTTCAGTGTCCTGGGACTTAACCCAGCACAGATGCAGCAGAGGTTTGAAGGTGAGCTGCCCCCCAGATACACCATGCACAGAATGTGGCCATCGGCTAGGAAGAGTTTACGGCCACACTTTGTGCACTTTCGGAAGCCTGGCTTGGGAGTGTCAGACATGATCCCATGTCAGGCGCAGCACACTCAAGCATACATGCTACAGAAAGGAAGGAAAGTAGAGAAAAAAATTTTTTTTTTGAACTGACCACATGGAGGGGAGGAAGAAAGTAGTGAGTGAAAGAGAGAGAGAGAGAGAGACAGAGATAAAACCCCAAAAAACCCACTCACTTACCAAAAAATGAAGCAGAGAGCTCAGACCATGATGCAGACTTTACAGGTGGCAAACGAGATCAGAAGGGAGGAAGGAGAGAGGGGAATTATGGGTAATGGGAGGAGCTTTGAGCTAGGATCAGATGCTGGATATGTGGCCGAGTCGGATCCGATACGGATCCGTAACTCACAGGTTGAAGATCAAATGAAGACAACTACTTCAGATCCCTCATTAATATGCCTTTGTCAAAGAAAGGCCCTGTCTCTTTAACCTCAATGACTGCTTCGAAAAAAAAAAATCACTGAAGCAGTTGAAAGTAATTATGAAATACATACAGCTTAACTGGACCTGGCCATAGACTTTGGTACCATTCTCCACACAGGGATTGTCAAAAAATGTGCAACTCTAACTGGATAAGCTAACTGGTTGTCTAAAAGAACCCATGTAGTTAGATTTGCAGGTTTCACTTCTGAAAGCAAAAATGTGACTAGTGATGTACTACAGGGCTACGAGTTGGCCTTCTATTTGTCTTCTATTTCTTAAACCTTCAGGTCAACACTCATGGCCTAGGATTATCAAAGTTTGCAGATTACTGTAAAAATGAGTGTTATTACATCGTACACTAAATCATAATTGCTCCAACATGTCAGACATGTTAAAAATTGGTCCATAGGTAGGTACTAGGCTATCGGCCCAAGGGCTGCGTAAGCCTAGCCAGCAAGGTTCCATAGCTTACGCCACCCAAGAAAGTTATTTTCCTGTGCCACTGTCCAGCAGAGACACAAAAGTGATCCCCGGGGTGTATTTCCTATTTCCCGTCCACTCATCAAGATTTTTCTTGAAGAGTGCTAATGAAGAACTTTGCTTGACATAGATGGGTAGCTTGTTCCAGAGTATAGGAAGTCTCTGGGACAGGAATCTATCCCTCCAGCATGTCCTGTTTATTGTGGTGACCAGGTTTAGGTCCCTAGAGCGTGTAGCTCGGAGGGATTGGGATTTCTTTAGGTGTAGTATGTCTGGGTTTGACATGGCTTTATATGTTAGGCAGAGATCACCTCGGATTAGGCGATATGCTAGGGAGTAAAGCTGGTGTTTTTTGAGGCGGTCCGTGTAGGGCATTTGTTTAAGGCCAGTAATCCTTTTTGTGAGGTACTTCTGTGGCCTTTCCTGCTGCTGCAGATGTCTTGTGAGGTACATTCCAAAAGGGGCGCTGTACTCTATAATGGGTCTAATGAGTGATGAGTAGAGGGGAACAATGACCTTGTTTTTCCTGGATGAGAACCCTTTTATGATGAGGTGTGCCACGTAGAAGGACTTCCTGACTACTGTGGCGATGTGACTATCAAAGGAGAGACTACTGCCCACCTGGGTCCCAAGGTCTCTTATCACGCATTCGGTGTTAAGTAGATTGCTGCCTATGTGGTAGTTCATGGGTACAAAGTTTTTATCAAAGGGGATGACACTGCACTTTTTGGCATTGAGCTTGAGGCCATGGCTCTGACACCAGGCATCTGTCTCAGTGAGGCCCTTCTGTAGGATGTCCACATCATTTGGGGACTTGACTATGGCTCCTAGTTTGCAGTCATCTGCGAACTTCGTTAGCCAGAGGCCTTCTGTGTTAGCCTGTACTTCAGAGAAGTAGATACCAGACAGGAGAGGTCCCAGGATGGAACCCTGTGGTACTCCACTTGTCACTGCTTTGAGGTCAGATTTTGGTGCAAGGATAATGCTCTCAAATTAAATGTGAAAAATATAGTACAGTTCATTTGGTAAACATTTTCCGTGTCATACAGTTTTCACACCCTTCTAATCATATGCTGCCATTAGGGATCTAGGCATTCGTCAATAATTCTTTATCTTTTGGCCATCATGTCTCCACAGCAGTTCAGAAAGCATTCCATCTGGGTCATCTAATTTTCAACCGCATCTCCTATAGATCCAAAGAAGTCTCAATTCCCCTTTACTCATATCTCATCAGACTTATTGAATACAATGCCCCATTTGGCATATAATTTTCTAAACAAGTCACTCAACTTGACAGACCTCAGAGATTCCTAACTAAAACGATAACGGGCCTCAAAAATATTAAATTATCAGGGAAGACTGACAGACCAGACCTCTATCTTTACTCAGTCTCTTACAGACTCCTCCATGGGAATTTGTGCCTAGCCTTCTGAGACATGAAAGATCCATCCAACCCATTTTCACCTCCTATTCCTTCACAGAAAAAATGGTTCCTAAAATACCTGGTTAAAGGAACTACATCTTTATCAACAGATAACTACGACACATTAGCATAACAGACTCGTATCCCAACACATCCTCCACCTCCTAAACAAATTTGCACTACATTTCAAGCCGATTAGCAACCATAACACTATCAAGATAAAGCTAAAATATTTGATAAGTAACCTCAAATTCTCCCCCAGTATGTTTTGCCTTGCTCCTCCTTGAGGCTGGAGGAAACCTATAAATGTGGTTTAATGGCCAAGGCTTTTAATGGTATGTAGACTGATCACCTAGTACTTACCCATGAATCTATGTCTTCTAAGCTTACCATGGCAGAGGGCTAGCAAATACTACTTATGCTGAAAAAAAATGCATCCACTTCAGAAAATGTACACAGCAACTCCAGCACTCATTTGCTTTTTATTACTGTTACTATGCCTGGGAGAAGCAGCTCCTTTGAATTCTGCTCTCATTTTGTGAATTTATTCACAAAGCTTGTATACAACTCATTTCAAGATTTCTGAATTTATACTGAAGCCGTGACAGCAGATCTGGCAGCCAGGGAAGGGAAATTAAAATGAGGTGTGGAATTAAATGCATTACATCAGCTGAGACTACTTTCTGAAGAAAAACACAAGTTCTGTACTTACCATAACAATGGATCTGTGTTGTCAATTTTCATTCTTCTTCAATTGATGGGTCACTGATCCTACTCCGCCGCTTTCACTAGATTCACAGATACAACTCTCGAGCTCCTCCCTTACCCATAATGCCCCAACAACCTAACACAGCTCAGATCAAGTTTGCTGCCCCCAGAAACAATAGTTTATTCTGTAGAGAATCAATTGAGAAGAAACAAGATAGATAAAACTGCAGTTCAAGCAAGGAACGATGGGTTACCCAAAAAAATCCCTTAGGTGTCCTCCAGGAAGAAAGGAAAGCAGGTTAGGAGGGTGAGAAGTTGAGAAAGAATGAAAGCAGACAACACAGATCCATTCTTATGGTGATTACATAATTTTGTATCTCGCGTTGTCATTTTCATTCATTCCTCAACTGATGGGACATGGTCCTCGGCTAGGTAAACCTTGGGTGGTCCTCATGTAAGTAAATTTTGAAGTACTGCAAGGCCAAAAGCAGCACTTCTCCTAGAGATCAAATCCAATTTGTAATGAACAATAAAGGTATAAATGTTATCTAGCAAAGTTCTTGACCAAAAGGCTGAAGGTGGTGCCATACACCTTGTTGAATGTGTACTTAGTGGCTTAGGCAAAGCTTTCTGTTTATAGACAAAAAATACACAAAATCAGTCAACCATTTGGTTAGTCACTTTGGAAACTTCCATGCCCAATCTATTATGAGAAAAGAAGATGAACAATTGGTCAGATTTTTCTGAAGTCTCTGGTTTGATGAAAATAAAACCAAAGTTGCCTATGTACATTCAAAAGATGCAATACATATATTCACCTTTACTTGAAAATAATTTTGGGAAGAAAACTGAAAGATTAATGACCTGATTAATATCTGACTCAGAAGCCACCTTACACAAAAAGGATGGGTTAGTACATAAAGGCACCCTTATGAATGATCAGGTAAGGAGTTTTAGACAAAAGGGCCTGGAGCTCAGATACTCATCTAGCTGACGTAATGGCAACTAGGAAAAAGGTTTTCCAGGACAAAAAATTTAGGTCTGGTTTGGTGAAAGGTTCAAATGGATTTCGGGTCAAACTATGAAGTAAGATAGCAAAGTCCCAAGGAGGAGTAGGGTCCTTGACTGGGGCCTAAGTAAAAAGGTGCCTTTTAGAAAGGTTTCAACCTAACAATGATTTTCGCTGGAATGAAAATTAGAAATGGTAGCCAGCTAGACTTTGATAGTAGAGAAGCTAGCCCCCTAATTGAAAAAGGATGCTAACAAATCTAAGACTGCAGAGATTGGAGCAGAAAAAGGATCCAAATCTATGGATGGCCCAAATAGAAAATCTCTTCCATTCATTTCAGTAAACCTTCCTAGCAGAAGCCTTTTGACAGGACAAGAGGTTATGTCATGTTGGACCGGGGAGGAAAGCCTGGGCTATCTAGCCATCAATGGAACTGGAGAAACCATGCAGCTAACTTGGTGTGTGTTATGTCTGGATGAGCTTTTCTATCGGAAGAGAAAGGAGGTCTGAACTGGAATCCACTATCCAAGGCAGATACAGAAGATGAGGCCACAGAAAGGGAAACCAGATTTGATGAGGCCAACAGGGTGAAATGAGGATAACTGTACTCTTCAACAGCTGGACTTTTTTGTAGAAAGTTGGGGAGTACAGGTAATAGGGGATAAGCATAGAAGAGATGGGGGGCAATTATGAACAAGAGCATCTCTCTGTGACTTTTTGCATTGATTCTTGTGTGGAATTTGCCTCTCACAGTCACATTTTCATCTCTTGGATGACATGTACAAAAATTAAGAGAAGCAGTAAGAAAAGGAAGGGTCCTCAATGGGATACTCATCTGCCCAATGGCTAGGTAGGTGTACTAGTCATACGTCTCACAGACAGAAGACTAAGTGAAGCTCTGCTTAGGACTGGCAGCAAAGAAGTTCATAGATAATTTGCACTTGTATATCCCTTGCGTACCTCCTGCCTTCGGACTTGGGTCTTATATCGGATATATGGCATGAGGAAGGTGCTCAAGCTTTCTGTATGCTGGCCGACGTTCACCTAGCCTTGTGAATTCTTTCCTTAAGCAGTTGGTCCTGTAGGAGTAGCACCTTAAATGGTGAAGAACCCCCATACAATAGAATAAATATACCACATGCTTAAAGTAGTCAGAAGACACTGATTTAAGTTGCTTTCAGTTGCTAGTTTTGGCGAAAAACAAAGCACTTGCCCTGACTGGAACTTTATCCTTAGACAAAAATTGAAGGAGGATCCGCTGATACTGCAAGCACAGAAATTATCCTAGCTGAAGTGACAACTGTCAAGAAAAGTGTTTCCATGACAGAAATTTTAAGTCTGTAATAGTAGCCAACTCAAAAGGAGCCTTTGCCAATTTCTGTAAAACAAAATGCAAGTCCCACAGAAGCACTAGGTCACACAACACAGACTTTTGACAGTCCCTTTCAAAAAGACTTGAGATTTTTACAGAAGCTAAAGATAAGCCATCTTGACACATGATGAAAATTTAAAGTTGCAACCATGTAAATTAAAAATAACTCAAGTCAGCATCAAACATACCAGTTAAGTAGTGTAGTACTGTAGATGCAGAAACAAAAAAGGGAATTTAGCCTTCTGACTAAGCCAAAACTGAAATCTTTTCGGTCTTTGTCCCTAAAAGTTTTCCTGGTACTGTGCTTCTTGGATGAAAAGATAATTGCTACAACTCTGCCAGAAAAAGCCAGATTACTGACAACTACTGGAAGTGCAAAGGCCAAGCAGTGAGCTACAGGAATAACGGTCTTGCCCAATAAATAGGACAATGAATTCTTTGTTCTCAACAAGAAGGGCTTCTCCAGTTGACGATGCAAAAGAGGGAACCACATCGGTTAGGGCCAGTAAGGAGCAAGGAAGAAGAATTTAGAAGCTTCACCCTCTGGATGAGCATCAAAAGAAATGGAGAAACATCTCAGAGGAGTGGCTATCTGCAGGCTCCTGTGTCCCTCGACAGTCTCCACAGTGAGGAGATGAGATAAAATCCCTGCACTTCATGGTGGCCAGGGATGCAAAATGATTATAATAGGTTCCCCATTTCTGAAGTAATTTCTTAGCCACTGAGGAAAGTACACTTCTGTAAAATCTTAGGTGCATCTGCAGTTCCTACTGACGTCTCTAGGTGTCAAACATTGCTTGTTCATATTTGCATCACTAATTCCAAAAACATGCTATATATACGATTTTAAAATATTTAATCTTAAAAGTTTACACAATGGCAAACTCAACTGCATTATTTTACCTCTGTCAAGTGCAGGTAGATAGATATTAACTGTTTTTATGATATTAATTTATGTTGATATAATTTTCACATTTTTCTAAATATCTCAACAACCAAGTAACACAGACAGAACTCATTAGCCTCATATGAAAGCTCTCCGATGGATGAATAAAATGCTTCTGACAATGTGTGTGTAACTAGAGTGGTTGCTGTGCTATTAGAAGTTATAAAATGTAATAGTAACTGTTTTTACTGTGATTTATAGAATTTGTTTTAAGACCTAAAACCTAAAGAATACTACCACTACAAAAATAGTTTGTGCTGAAGAGTATGCCATTTATACTTCTTTCATAACCCCTATTGAGTAGTGAATTGGTTAAATATTTCACAGTCTGTAAGTTCATCATACCTAAGATTCAAGGGCCACCTAAACTACATAAAAATTCTAGTAGACCTCCTATGAGACAGATAGGCTCAGTGCACCATCCACTGCCTGAGACTATTTCAATCTTTTTGGAGAAGAAATTGAGACCTATGATTGATATGTCTGTATATGTTTTAAAAGATACAGAGTATGTTTTACATGACTTATATGGATTTACTAATCAGGGTGTAGTGAATGAGAAATTTATTTTTGTTACTTTGGATGTTGTTTCTTTATTTACAGTTATTCCCAATGAGGTAGGTGTTGACTTTTTAAGGAAATTGATAGTTAAATTTGGATTATTTAGTGCAGATGAAATTGTGTTGTTTCAAAAATTAATGAGTACTGTGCTTACGAATAATATCTTTCTATTTAAAGATCAGATATATTGGCAAAAAAATGGTGTGGCGATGGGGAGTTCATGCTCTAACAGTTATGCGAATGCTGTTATGTTGATATGGGAATCAGAGCATTTATTGAAAGGACCCTTTAGTAATTTGATTTTATTTTATAGAAGATTTGTAGACTACCTTTTTCTTTTGTGGAAGGGGACCATACCACAATTAATAGAATTTGTTGAGTATATTAATGAGTCACAGTTTTTGAAGTTTACCCTGAATTATTCAGATGTGGGTATTAGTTTTTTAGATGTTTGTATAGAGAAAGATGGTGTTGACAGAATTTCTACTAGATTATTTAGAAAGGAATGTCATGTGAATAACTTATTATCTAGAGATAGCATGCATCCTAAATATGTTTTTAAGAATGTAGCTCAAAACCAGTTTTTTTAGAGCTTCTAGGTTGAGTGTTAAATATGATGAATATAAGAAGCAAATAGCTAGAACTGGTTGTGAACTTTTAGAAAGGGGCTATGATCAAAATATGATCCAGAACAGTGCTGTGGTTGTCAGACAGTTAAGGGAGACAACAGCAAGGCCATATTTTTCGGAAGGACCCCTTAGAGTAGAAAGTAGGAAGGACAATAAGCTTAAAGTTTGTGTGCCTTATTCAAGAGATGTTAGGAGATATACAGATATCATTAATGAACATTGGAAAATATTAGTGACAGATCTACAGATTAGAGGATTAGTAGGACTGAAACCTCAATTTACATTCAGGAATAAAAAGAATTTGAGGAGAAGATTATGCAATGCTAGAGACATAATTCATGATAAGGTAGTATTTGGAACTAAACCTTGGGGTAAATGTGCACAATGTATATACATTAGTAAAGAAGTATTTTTTAAACATCCAGATACTGGGAAAATTTTTGATATTAGGGTCATCGCCACATGTGAGACTACACATGTAGTTTATTTGGCCAGCTGTTCACTTTGCAATAAATTTAAAAGAAAGAATTAGGGAACATATTTACCACATTAGCAAAGGGTCATGTGTTAATGCTCTAGCGAAACATGTTTTAAGCATGGGGGAACAGCATAAATTTCAGTTCATGGTTGTATGTAGAACTTATGAGAATTTAAGGGGTGGAGATATTAGGGCCAGAACAGAGGAGATGGAGGCAAAATGGATAGTTATGCTTAGAGCAAATCATGGACATGGGCTTAACGAATGTGTGCCCATGAAACCTGTTCTTGGCAAAAGAGCTCTACACGTAGGTAGTCTTGTTTTATAATAGATTCTTGTTTTTATAATAGATCCATGTTTTTAACATGTTTTTTTAGTTTTGTATGTGTCCAAATTTTGCTATATAAAGTAATTTATTTCAATGAATGTTTATACCTTTAAATTTGATTAATGCAAGTCATGTGATGCAATTATGTGTTTAAAAAGGTGGTGTGTTTTAGTTCTTTGTATATACACCTGATGAAGCTCTGTGTGAAAGCGCTCGTGTTGTATTAAAGACAGTACTGCTAGTAACCATCATTTGATGTGATATTGTTTTTGAAATCCTGGAGCTTTGCCTCAGCAGTCTTTTTTGCGTTTGTGACCTTATAAAATTTATCAGATTTCTTAGAAGCAGGGGGCTGAGAGTCAGGACCCCTGAGAAGCTGCAGACAAACTGTCTAACAAGACAGCAAGAGTAGGAGGAACAGCAGAGGGCTTGGGAGACTCCATCTGAAAGAATTCATATTACCTTCATTGGACATCTGAGACTTTGGTACTGTCCCACTTAAACTCCATCATATGGGAAACTATCACCAAAAGAAATCTCCTCTAAAGGAGAATCAGGACTATTTTATTTTATTTATTTTACATTTGTTTACTGGGCTAGTCTAACTGGATACATGTCCATTTTCAGTAGAGGCCCGGGGAGAAAAGCTCCTAGGTAATACAATGAATTTAACACAATTCTATCTATGGATATACAAGACAAATACATCTATTTACAGTGCCAATTACAGGTTATCATAGCAAAAAAAAAATAACAGTGTCGAATGCAGGCATAACAAAGGATGCAGTTAAAACCCAAAATTTACAGTATAGAATACAGTCATAGCAGAAGAAAGTAATATAGCTTAGGAGTTCTAGAGATGGTAAGTAGAACTAGTTTTATAAGGAAGAAGTTTCTTTAGAAGAGTAGGTGGGATGGGAAGATCAGAGTATTTAGTGACTCTTGAGCTAGTCAGGTTTAGAGCATGGGCACAGCTAGCAAGGACTAATAGATTCCTCCGCTTCAGAACCATAGCCCAAGAGAGAGGGAAACTTGGAAGAATAGGTCAAGGATTCTTAATCAGAATCCACATCTTTATCAGAGGAAACCTGCTCCCTAGGCCACTTAAGTGGAGTAGGAGACCAAGAGGGAGCAGGAACAGAGACGCCCTGAGGAGGCTTCAAAGCCATAAGGGCATTAAAAAGAAACTTGCCATTCTTGTTGAGGATCCTTAGCAGCAGGAGAAAGATGCTTAGTTTTCTGCTTCTTTTTCAAGGGGACATCAGCCCTAAAGATCTTAGGAGCCTTGCACCCCTGACTACTCTCTGTAAGCATAGTGGGAATTTCCTCTCTAATGAAGATTTGTGGACTCCCCCCCAAGCCCTTCAGACATAATCATCTGCTCTTCCCCCTGAACATCTGAAATGGACGTCTGCATAACCTCTGGGGCCATGCAAGAAGCATGCCTGCCTCCTAAACTGTCACGCCAGAGAAATCTGACTGAAAAACTGAGCGGTCATCTGGGTCTTCACTAGCCTTGAGTGAAACGTCCAGTGGAGGCTGTACAGCTGAAGAATCTGACCAAGTTTTCTTGGCCTTCCTCTATTATGGATAGCTAACCCTCGTGCTGTGACAATTCCTCCATGGTACCCTTAGCCAACAACATAAGACACTTTTTTTTAGGTAAATGGCTAAAGAGGAGAGATAACTACACAAGTTCTTTGGAACAAATGCCTGGCAAACAGGACAAGATGTATGGATGTGAGAAGTGTTTAAGCAGAAGAAATGTTGCTTGTGACGGTCCTTATGGGAAATCTGTCACTCACTGGCATTTCCTCTTTCTGGACCACAAAAATAAAGCAAGATAAGAAAAAAAAAACAAAAAACAATGAGGACACATCTGAAAAATGGCTTGGTAACCAGCAGAACAACGACCGAAGATGGCATTCGGACAGGCGGCAAAGAAGTTCTGAGGATGGCCTACACCGGGCACGGAGAACATACATGTCACGTACAATGTCCCTTTTACAATCTAAGGCTTTGGTATGCTGGATGGATGTTGGGCTGCCCTTACCAGGGAATCCCTATTGTAAAGAATATGGGAATAGTGATATTGAAGAACACCTGAGGGACCACTAGTGGGGCAACAGTAGTCATCTTCTCATGTTTGTCTGCCAAGAAATAGGGCTCCCTGAAATTATGAACTGCAGCTAGAAAATGGCTGGTGGCATAGCCCATTCCTGCACAGCACAGTTTATTTATTTTACATTTGTTTACCAGGAAAGTCTGACTGGACAAGCTGCCCTTTTCAGTGGAGGCACGGGGAGAGAAGCTCCACAAAAAAACATGACAAACACTTACAATGGTGTTACAAAGTTGTTATACAACAAGACAGGTTGTTAGATTAGCTATAGGTTGATAGGTGTGTACTAGGCTAGATTAGCTAGAGGTAAAAATCACATAAGATTTTGTATAACTTCAGCATTTTTTTTGTAACAGAGTATAATGTAACAACAATCAGAAAAAATAAGTATTTAGAACAGACGTAGAAATCAAATACAACACAGTTTTTTATAATTTCATTAACATACTTTTTTTTTAAACAGTCTTAGTCCCTAAACATACAGTGTAAAATGCAGCAACAAACTTGGACCCTGTTTTGAAGGAACACATTTGAGATATGAATTCAGTGGAGGTAGGTTTTTTGTAGTAATCTATACCAGATCAAGGCTGATTAGCTAAAAGGTTGTGTGTTCTTAGCCTGGGCTGCTATAAGAGCATAACCAAGTTTTGGTTAAATGTGCTTTAAGGATCTCTCTGAATTCTGATATTATGGAGGAAGTTTTTATGTTTATCGTGGGAGAATTCCATTGTTTAGCTATGCAGTGAGAGTAAAGAGCTTCTCCGGCAATGTTGGTAGCTTTAGTAATCATTAGAAGTGATTTGTTGTTAGAATGAAGGACTCAGTTGGAAGAGTATGGTTGCAGGATGATAAGGAGGATATCAGAGTATTTATTCAGTTGGTAGAGTAATTGATGAGCTATCGACAGTTGGTTGTAGACCAGAAGGCTGGGCAATTCTAGCCCATTGAATTTTTTCATTGCTACGCAGTGATGAGCTCTGTAAGTAGATTCAGTGGCAAACCTTGCAATTTTATTGTAGCAAGTTTCGCGTTTGCTTAGATCAGATTTCTGTATGTTCTTGATGAGTTAGTAGGAATAAGTTACTCACTGCTTGTTGATATACCACACAACTGCTATTCTGCCCATCTGCATAGACACCAGGTGGTAGACAGTCCTAAAAAGCTTAAAGGAAGGACTGCTTTTACACCTGGTCCATCAACAATAGTGACCGTTCTGATGACATCCAGACACCCTGAGTCATGAGACCTTTGTAATGCTTTCCATCCCACATCTGATATGTCTAGGATGACTACTGCTGTGGAAAGGAAGATAGAAGAGACTAGGAGTAGTTCATTTTTTTCAGGGAGCTCTATTCCTTGGCAGACAAACTGAGTCCACTATGAAAACGTTTGTAGGACCAAGATGTATGGGTCATGTACTCCATCTGATTCACATACTTTGACCCCTAGATCCAAAGGTCAATTTAGACTGCTTTCATATGAAATCCTCCATAAATTATAATGGGAATGATCACTGCCATAAGGCTCAACAAATTGGAACGATGGTCAGCTGTTCTTGGCAACTGATGAAAAAATGGAAACTTCACACTGAAGTGTCTAAGCACTTTCCATGGGGAATCTTCTCCGTCAAGCTGCAGCTGAGACTTGACTACAATCAAAATTATCTTCAGGGATTGGAATAAACCAATCAGAGACACCTCACTGACACTAGATGAGTTATGGAAGGGACAGAGAGGAGCCAGTCACCCAGGTGTAGGAAGAATATGGTTCCCAGCAGATGCACGTGCACCTCAACAATGGATATACATTTGGTGAACACCCTGGGACCTGACTGACACCAAATTGAAGCATCCAGAACTTGCAGTGAATAGCTCAGATGTGCAGATACTGCTTAGATTACTTGTCAATTTTTAAATGGAGGCAAGCATCCTGGAGGTCCAAAATGCACATCTAATCCCCTTTTGAAAGAGGGCAGGAGCCAGGTTCTTCAAGCTAGACAACAGCCCTACGACCATTTGTTCCTGCCTAGAAAGCATGATCATCTCTACACATACCAGAAAGAGCTGAGTGGCAGGGAGCAGGTCAGCTTGCTGGTCTCTCTGAGCAAACCAACTCTTGCTGCCTGGAGGCTAACTTTTGTTGCCTGCAGACTTGTCATAGCTGTCTGTTGGAGGAGAATGTAAGAGGTGAACATGCTCCCACATATACCCCCAATTCTCCAGCTCAGCAGGGAATTCCCTGACAGAAAGTCAACACAGACAGTATAGGAGGACAATACATCCAGTCATTCCTAGTTGCCACCAATATAGTAGACCTAGCATTCCTCTCATGGATAAAAGAGATGATATTGACTGCTCAAGATAGTCTTACCCAGCCCAGACTTTCAGATGCCCATGTCACTATCAAACATGAGTAATATGGTCTGTAGGCAGAGTTTTACCCCTCTATGCTATGGGGCTCACCCCATCTTTTTCAGCACCAAAAGATCATGAAGTGGTATCCACACTTAGCTTGTCTAGTGAGACCTCCTGGATGTTTTTCTTCACTCAAGAAGACACCTCAACATCTACCGTTTTTTTTTTTTTTTTTTGGCCATGGTGGGATGTCTAGCACAGAGTGAGAAATGAGGAGATAGGGCACTGGAGATGAATGAAATGGAATCTTGTAACCCCTAAATATTACTGTCCTCACTTACATGCCTACAGTGATAGTCTTAATCTCTGAGAAGTGGAAGGGCAAGTCACTCCAAATTCCTCAGCATGGCAAGGTCTCTGGGCTAATGCCTTACATCTGAGTAGTGTGACTTCCAGAGAACTGCAGAGAATCCCATCAATGGCCGCCACCTGTATGAAAACTGTCCGACTGCCAGATCCCTTTAGAGAGTTCTATTTATTTTACTGTTGTTGTCCATGTCAAAACTAGATCAGCCATGGGCTGTTCTGGGTTGTGAAGAAAGATCTGAGGGGTGGAAAATAGCCTCTACTGATGTTATAGTTTTACACTCCTGGTCAGTTTTCTCCATGTGTGTTTTAATCTCATGGCCAAGTATGTTTGTCTCATGAAAAGGAGCATTCATAAATGTTTTGGCGCTCTTGAAGAAATTAGCCAATTTTTGCCAGAAATGCCAGCATCTTATGTTTGATACACCAGCTCTTCCAAAACCTTTCATGGATTGGGAGTCTTGACTTTTCTTTCACTGGTCTGTTTCACAAATGATCACTGGTTTGAATCACTTTGACTATTCCTGTGGAAAAGCCCACCATTATGACCCAAAATAACTAAGTGCCCTCAGTGGAAAAGGCCAAGAATCCACAGACGTGCTTCCCGAGGTGGTCAAACGTTCTTGACTGCTAATTCTTTGACCTATGCAGTAGGGCTCTGCAGTGTGGGAGCCTTCATTTGAGATATTATCAATACCAAAGAGTAAGGGTTAGGAGTGACCAAAAACTGTAGTCCATGGAAGAACACAGCACTGTACTTGCTTTCTTGGAAACGGGGGCTACTGCCCCAGTAGATGTCCAAGCCAATTTAAGCTGAAGTTTCCACAATCAAACAAAGCTCCATATCAGAGCATGATTCAGCAACCACTAAGTTGAAGGCTTATAAGAGGAAGGTTTTCAAACAGAAACCATCGGTGCTAGACAGAGGAAAAGTTAACCTCAAGTCAGATGTCAAAGGAGTACCGGATTACTTAGAACTAGCTTCTTGAACCCGAGTCTCTTAATGGTTTTAATAAATGCCACTGAAGTCCTTTTGTGTGTCTCAATGTTGAGGCAGGGACATGAGTTTTGTCTAGACAAAACAGAAACTTACAGGATGCCTGTCCCGTAGTCGAATTTTGTTTCCACCGTAGCAAAAGAAGCACATGCTTTACAACTACTTAAAGACGGTTACAGCCCAACTAACCAAACCCAGCAGAAATGCAAACCTAGAGTTCCCCAAAACAGGGAAATTAGAGCCAAGCACTTCTAGAAGCCAAGAACCAGAATTCCCAAAGAATGAAATAACAGAACAGAAAAAACATTGCTGTTCAACTGTAGCAGTGAATGGACTACAACAACAAAGCTGAATATTTATTTAAAGAAAAATGAAATGCTGGGGTGATTAGGGGGACCTAGGCCCAAAACACAAAAGCAATTTTCTGACTGTTTACCTACATAGGATCGAATTGCTGTTTTTCAAATCAACATTTACCGAAAATTAAACGCCAAAAACAGTGATTCAAGAAACCTATAAAACATACGAAAACTTTTTTTTAATATCTAAATACGATTTGAAAAATATTGATTATGAAATTTATCTCTATATTAGAAAACTTTACTGAAAAAAGCCATTCTCAACCTGCAAATCAGTAAAAATTTCTACATGGTGATCTCTGCCTGTACTACAATGCTGTAAAATGGCCCCATCCTGAATGACCTCCAACTCAGTCATAAAAATGGAAGCCACATATTCCTGCTCTAGGAAACTAACACTACATTTTAATCTAAACAGGATCTGTTGCTGGGTCAGAAATCTTTTCCAAATGAAAGGCTACCTTGAGAATAAGCTCACACTCCTCATTAAACAAAGTAGGTCCCTCACTCTCTTTACCTCTAACTTAGGCAAATGGATGGTTAACTGCAAATTAACCCTGGATCTAGCCACTCATTCACTTAAAGACATGTGAAGCAGATAAGTTACAGTGGCTAAGCTGTTCATGATCTCCTATAATGACCGCACAGTACACACATAAAAACTCAGGGTAGACAGTTTGCTTGACCCTTCTTCAGCTATGTCAAAGAGTTAAGAATTATCACTCAAATATACTTTGAGGTATTGAATAATAATACCCACTCAGATCCCTAGGAGATAACTTTAGCTCCAACTTTACTCTGCCTACTCACACAGTTATTTCCCCCTATTCTCAAAACTTCACCCAGTACAATTGCCACAAAACAAGTTCTATCGGACCTACACTAGAGAAAGTGACTGATACTTGAAGAAGAGAGGCATGGTGCATGATGGGACCAAGGAGATACTAAGCAGTCTGGAAAAAGTTTGGAGTGCAGAGTAGTTCAATGCCTGCAGTCTTAGCTCTATTATGTACAGAGGATTGACTATGTCTTATCACTTTGTTTTCCCAGGTCTAGCAATTTGGAATCATCTGGTTCAGACTCCCTCCGTCTCTCCCGTCCCCTGCCAGACTGTCACCTATAGCTTTGACATGACTGAGAAGACTATTCCTTGTATGTGCCCAGTCATGCAGGACTGCACCCAAACTTCAACAGGTTGGGACTATCTGATTTAGGGGTTCCTTATATAGGATTGCTCAGATACGAGACAAAGAGGGGGCAAACTCAATCTGAGTAGCTAAGGTGGAAACCAGGGAATTATGGGTACGGGAGGAGTCAGAGTTCTGGATCAAACTCAATGAGTAGCTAAGGTGGAAACCAGGGAATTATGGGTATGGGAGGAGTCAGAGTTCTGGATCCAAAGAATCTTCAGAGTTGCTGCAAAGGTCATATCAGACAAAACATATGTTTGAACCAAACAAAAATAGATAACATTGGATCTCAGAGTTTCTTGCCTCAGAACAAGGGAAGTGACAGCCCTGTCAGCTAGATGGGTATGTGCTAAGAAGAAAAAAAAAATACAATGAACACACACACACGAAGCAAAAAGCAACAAAAAAGGGAGAACAGAGGGAGGATATTTGTACTGCAACAGTGATCTCTTTGAACATCTACTACTATGGTAAATTTACTTACAGAACTGTACTATGTTCATTTTTAGATCACTGGTACAATAGACTAAAGATATACAGGAATAAGGATCACAGTATATGATCCCTTGAAGAATAATCCTAGCAAAGCCTGGTCTGGCTCTAGACAAATAATTCAGTTTATATATCTTGATACATGTTTGCAAAGAAAACCAAGTTGCTGCCACTAGAATATTTCTATAGCCCACCCCTTTCCAAAAAGCCACAGAAGCAGGCAGAGCTCTGGTAGAGTGGTCCCTGACTTCGCCTAGAAGAGTCTTGTTATAGTTTGAATAACAAAAACAAATAGCTTGAGACTACCTATTATAAATTGTCTCTGACACTGATTGCCCCTGTTTCTTGCCTTCACAGGAAATAAACAGTTGATTACAGTTCCTTAATTATATGAATTGCCTATGGAAATTTACAGTGTGAATAATTTGTTTTTCCTTATCTGTGGTTCTGAGAAGAAAACAAGAAGACAAATTGCCTGGCTCAATGTAAACTCTGAATCTTCTTTAGGCATAAAGTAAGTAAGTATTTGTTCTCAGAGTGACCCTACCTTTGGGAAAGATGAGATAAAGCTGAATTACCATAACAGCTTGTAACTCAGAGAAGTCAAGGCAATGAGTAACACTGGTTTCCAAGACAAGAACAAAGTCAGCCTTGTGAGCAGATTTGAAAGGAGAACATTTTAGTCCCTCCAGAACAAAATTAAGAGCTTAAGCAGAAGCCATCTGTGTTCTAGGTGGTCAGATATGCACCACCTTTTTTCAAAAACTGTTTCATTAAAGGTAGGGAATAAAGGGGGATCCGTGGACAGTCAAGCAGAGATGGCCAAAAGGTGCATCTTGCTACAATAGAAAAAGTCCAGAAGACAATAATCTGCACAAATACTGCAGAACCCAAGGATTTCTGAGCCTTAAAAGGGTCTTGGTTCTTGATTTGACCTCAACTAGAATTTTTTTGCCAGTTAGCCACATGTGATTTTTCTAGTAGCATTTTTTTTTTTTGCCTCCATTAACACATGCTGCATGCCCTCAGAAGAAAAAGGTGCCTAAAAGGTATTGCAGTTTTTTCATTCAAACAGTACAGTGAGGAAATTGAAGGTTGAGGTGTATCAAACAACCTCTACCTTGTTTAAGACCATCCTGTGAGGAAGCTTGTGAGAACGGTCTCTGACTATTTTTGAAAGGGAGAACCACTGCTACCACAGTCAAAAAGAAGTTACCTGTATTATCTTTAGGAAATCCTTCTCAATGTTTAAAAGAACCCTGGTTTCAGAGGAAAGGGTAAAAAAGCATTCAGGAACATCACCTTCCATGGGAATGAAAACGCATTAGGGTTTCAGGATACTGTGCATAGAGTCCTGGAGCAGAATTTCTTTAACTGTCTGTTGTGAATGGAAGTAAAAAGATCCACTCGAGGAGTTCCCCAGAGTTGGATCAATTACTGGAAGACCCCCCCCCCCATGCAACTTCTTTTGTAAGGGTCTGAGCTGGTCTGCTACAAAATTTTGTTCTGATGGAATGTACGTAGGCTGTAGGGATAGACTGTGCAGAGTTGGTAGCACCCAGTCCACCACAGCTAGTCAAGGGGATAGGACACTGTTTCCCACTGTTTATGCAAAACATAACTGCAGTGATTTCTGTAACTAGTAGTAGAGTGTCCGAAGTACAAACATGGTTTAGAGATCTGAGAGCATTTATTATTGCTATCATTTATTTCACATTTAGGTGCTTCAAACTGTCTTGCTGATTCTACAGATACTGGACTTTGGCTACAGCTCCCCAAGCAATATCTTGAGGCAGCTGTGGTCACAAAATGGGGACTGGAGGGGCAAAATGGAGGCTTGGGTTGAGGAAGAACCGACTCAAATCACTTTGCTAGGGTTTATTAAAAACCTACCCTCTGGTGGCTGAAAGGATAACGGATGCTGGTACTGGGTCCAGACTGATTTGAGGAACCACTTGATTTTTCTCACATGAAATCTATCCAAAGGAATCATTAGAATTGTAGAGGACACGAAACATAGAATCCTGAGATACTCCCTAGCAGATGTCAGAATCCTTGTAAAATTCCATTTTGTCCCGAGAAGGAAAGCTATAATGGAGGATCTCTCTAGGAGACATCCTGGAAACACCATCTTGTAAGACAGGATGACAGAAGATTTCTCTTAGGTTCACCTGAAATCTCGTACTGAGAAAGTTTTTTTTTTTTTACCTAAGCCAGAGATTCGTAAAAACGTCTGCAAAAAAGGCAGTTATCTAAATATAAAATGAAATTCGAACCACAGTGTGCACTGAATGAATACTCAAGATCTGAAACACGAAGATTTATTCAACCAACAACAGACTAAGCATATGCTTTCACCAGCAACCTGGCTTCTTCAGAGTCTGACAGTAAAACACTCCATATAAAAAACACTCCACATTTAAAGCAAGAATGCATTCTCCCCACCCATCCAATTAATCAATAAATCAATCAAACAGACAATTTCTTAAGAATACATTTACAACCAAGTATTAGTTTAAAAAAAACAATTCATAACATTTAATAAACTTATAATAGTCATACACTACATATGTATACATGTAAAAATGTAATATAAAATTGCAGTTCCTCTAAATAACACTACTTAAGTATTTTAACTGAGGCTTTATGGTGACACATTCATTTAGCCAGCCTGGTAGCATTGAGCCTAAGCTGCCATTCCATTTCTAACCTTGCTACCCTGTTCTGTGCATCACACTGAATGTTAGACTTAACCCTATCTATAATAAAAATAAAAATTTGTTAAAATTCCCACATACTGCACTATGCAAATAAAGTGCATTGTGCTCATCCTTTCTCCTGATTGAACTGACATGTTCCCCTATTCTTGTTTTCAAGCTTCGTGTAGTCATGCCCACATAAAATGCATCGCATGACATACAAGCAAGATATACAATTCTTGGTGCTACAATTGCAAGCACCTGGACAAGATATCTCGTTGATACCCACTACACTTACGTGCGTCCCAACTGCTATGTATCTACATCCTCTACAGGAACCACATTTGCTCATGGCAGATCTAGTGTTGCTTCTACCCTCTCTTTCAAGTATACTCTTCAAATTCTTTCCTTTTCCATAGACAATCACGGGTATCACCTAGGATCATTTAATATCTTTACTCAGAAAATATTTCCACAAATTTCTGAGACTAGAACCTAGTTCATTAGCTCTTTCATTGTATGTTAAAACAAATTTTGCTTTATTTGTTTTATTCAATGCTGACACTACTACCTATGCTTGCACCCTCCTCCTTGCCCTCTTAGAATAGGACTATATTTGTTTCTTCTTCTTCTATATACTTCTTTTTTGATGTTAGTTAACATTGATAGCGGGTACCCCCTGTCAACAAACATTCCAATCAATGTATAAATTTCCTTCTTAAATAAATCATCATTACTGATTAATCTACATAGTCGGACCATCTGGCCCTTAACTACACCTCTCCTTTGGTGCAGAGGGTGACAACTTGTGTAGTGCAGCATCGAGTTTGAATAACTAGGTTTCCTGTAAATTGTACTCACCAGTCCTTCTTTGGTCTTAAATAAGGTAATGTCCAGGTAATTTACTCTCTCTTTGTTCCAGGTGTGTGTAAATCTAAGGAAATCTGTGGTTTCATTAATGTAAAGCAAAATTCCTTAACACTTTCCTCATCCCTTTCCAAAATATAAGGAGGTCATCTAAAACCTACAGTACAAAGAATGTTGCCCTTGTACTTTGAGTTTAACACAAATTGCTTTTCCCATGCCCATAGCACTAAATTAGCATAGACAGGGGCACAGCATCGCTACCTGTCTTTTGTTGATAGATCTCTCCATCAAATTGTATAAAGTTATTATGTAGTATGATTTCCATCAAGTCATGACATATCTCCAGTCTTTCTTTATCAAAACTGGGACTAGTCAAAGACTGTCATAAAACAGTTCCAGCCCAGTTTGATGTGGTATCACTGAGAATAAGTTAATGACATCGACAGTCAAAAACCCAAACATCTCATTCCCAATGCCCTTAACACTTCCTACCCTTTCCAAACAATGCCACGAATCCTTTAGTATGTGGTCAGCATCCATTAATGCTTTTTTACAAAAATGGTCCACAAATGCAGCCATTGGTTCTGTCTTGGAACCCTTTGCAGAAACAATTGGTCTAAACTGCACATTTTCTGTCCCTTTGTGGACCTTTGGGATTCCAAAAAGCTTGGGCATAGTAGGAAACTTCACACAAAGAAACTCATACTCAACCTCATTAATAACTCCTTGATGTAAAGCATCAAACAAAAACATGTCTATTCCTCTATATGCTCTATTAGTTTCATTAATTGATGCTCTAGTGTATTTAGAGCATCAATTAATGAAACTAATAGAGCATATAGAGGAATAGACATGTTTTTGTTTGATGCTTTACATCAAGGAGTTATTAATGAGGTTGAGTATGAGTTTCTTTGTGTGAAGTTTCCTACTATGCCCAAGCTTTTTGGAATCCCAAAGGTCCACAAAGGGACAGAAAATGTGCAGTTTAGACCAATTGTTTCTGCAAAGGGTTCCAAGACAGAACCAATGGCTGCATTTGTGACCATTTTGTAAAAAGCATTAATGGATGCTGACCACATACTAAAGGATTCGTGGCATTGTTTGGAAAGGGTAGGAAGTGTTAAGGCATTGGGAATGAGATGTTTGGGTTTTGACTGACGATCTCATTAACTTATTATCAGTGATACCGCATCAAACTGAGCTGGAACTGTTATATGACAGTCTTTGACTAGTCCCAGTTTTGATAAAGAAAGACTGGAGATATGTCATGACTTGATGGAAATCATACTACATAACTTTATACAATTTGATGGAGAGATCTATCAACAAAAGACAGGGTAGCGATGGTGCCGTTGCCCCTGTCTATGCTAATTTAGTGCTATGGGCATGGGAAAAGCAATTTGTGTTAAACTCAAAGTACAAGGGCAACATTCTTTGTACTGTAGGTTTTAGATGACCTCCTTATATTTTGGAAAGGGATGAGGAAAGTGTTATGAATTTTGCTCTTACATTAATGAAACCACAGATTTCCTTAGATTTACACACACCTGGAACAAAGAGAGTAAATTACCTGGACATTACCTTATTTAAGACCAAAGAAGGACTGGTGAGTACAATTTACAGGAAACCTAGTTATTCAAACTCGATGCTGCACTACACAAGTTGTCACCCTCTGCACCAAAGGAGAGGTGTAGTTAAGGGCCAGATGGTCCGCTATGTAGATTAATCAGTAATGATGATTTATTTAAGAAGGAAATTTATACATTGATTGGAATGTTTGTTGACAGGGGGTACCCGCTATCAATGTTAACTAACATCAAAAAAGAAGTATATAGAAGAAGAAGAAACAAATATAGTCCTATTCTAAGAGGGCAAGGGGAGGAGGGTGCAAGCATAGGTAGTAGTGTCAGCACATTGAATAAAACAAAGCAAAATTTGTTTTAACATACAATGAAAGAGCTAATGAACTAGGTTCTAGTCTCAGAAATTTGTGGAAATATTTTCTGAGTAAAGATATTAAAATGATCCTAGGTGATACCCCGGTGATTGTCTATGGAAAAGGAAAGAATTTGAAGAGTATACTTGAAAGAGAGGGTAGAAGCAACACTAGATCTGCCATGAGCAAATGTGGTTCCTGTAGAGGATGTAGATACATAGCAGTTGGGACGTACGTAAGTGTAGTGGGGTATCAACGTAGGATATCTTGTCCAGGTGCTTGTAATTGTAGCACCAAGAATTGTGTATATCTTGCTTCGTGTAAGTCATGTGATGCATTTTATGTGGGCATGACTACATAAGCTTGAAAACAAGAATAGGGGAACATGTCAGTTCAATCAGGAGAAAGGATGAGCACAATGCACTTTATTTGCATAGTGCAGTATGTGGGAATTTTAACAAATTTTTATTTTTTATTATAGATAGGGTTAAGTCTAACATTCAGTGTGATGCACAGAACAGGGTAGCAAGGTTAGAAATGGAATGGCAGCTTAGGCTCAATGCTACCAGGCCTGGGCTAAATGAATGTGTCACCATAAAGCCTCAGTTAAAATACTTAAGTAGTGTTATTTAGAGGAACTGCAATTTTATATTACATTTTTATATGTATACATATGTAGTGTATGACTATTATAAGTTTATTAAATGTTATGAATTGTTTTTTTAAATTAATACTTGGTTGTAAATGTATTCTTAAGAAATTGTCTGTTTGATTGATTTATTGATTAATTGGATGGGTGGGGAGAATGCATTCTTGCTTTAAATGTGGAGTGTTTTTTATATGGAGTGTTTTACTGTCAGACTCTGAAGAAGCCAGGTTGCTGGTGAAAGCATATGCTTAGTCCGTTGTTGGTTGAATAAATCTTCGTGTTTCAGAGCTTGAGTATTCATTCAGTGCACACTGTGGTTCGAATTTCATTTTATTTTCTTGGTTGAACCTTTGTTGGTTCTGGTGGACTGTTTAACAGTTATCTAAATATATAAATATGTGAAAGTCCAGAAACCTTTATTAGGCTATTATAGGAGGCAGACATTTTATACACATTCCTGGAGCTGTTGACAACCCAAAAGAAAAAAAAAATGTAAACCAGACACAGAAAAATGTAAAATTATGTCTGAAATCTTTGAGAATTGGTATATGATGGTAAATATCTATTAAAACCAGTGTTACTAGAAAACTGAAAAATGGGATGAGAATTAACAGACTATAAAGAGAGTATTTTGAATTTTGAGAACTTGATGTGACATTTTTGAAAAGAAAGGTCCAGGAAAGGGACTCAGTGTTCCTTCTTTCTTTGGCACCAAAAAAAAAAAACTTTCCACATTTTACCTGGAAGACGTTTCTATGACCCCCAGACAGCATCAGATCTAGGTTAGGATGAAACACAGGTCTGACTGGATGAAAGTAAGGTAAGAGAATCCACCTGCTGGTTGTTGCATTTTCTGAATAATTCTCAGAACCCAAGTGTCTGAAGTTATCTGGTGCCACAAAGGAAAGTGAAGACAGACATTGGAAAGCTTTACTAGATTGTCAAGGTGGGGAGGGGGAAAAAGATGAAGCATACAGTCAGCTTTGCTAGAATGTCAAGGTGGGGAGGGGGAAAAAGATGAAGCATGCAGTCTATCTGATTTTTAGAAGACTCTCCTTGATTTTGGGAGGACCGCCTTTTCTACTTTGAACCACCTTGCCATTGTTTTCTGAATTTTTGTATGCTATGCTTTGCTGGGATTGTTGATTCTGTATCCTTTGAAAGGACCAGACCTGCAAGAAAGCTTCTATTATGGTTTGGCATAGTGAGCTGAAAAAATCTGGGTTACCCCTGAATCAGCTTTCCCTTTTCATGAAATCTTTTGCAGGACCTCAGCAGAGGAAGAGACAAATAACATCTCTTTATCCAGAGGAGAATTCAGAAGCTCAACTTTCACATCCTCTTGTAAATTCTGAGATCACAGCCAGGCGACTCTTCTCATCACTGACCCAGTGGCAAATGCTTGAGAAACAGCATCAAATGAACATTTTAGAAAGTGTTTATAGTTACTTGAGCTACATGAGAAAGTAAGGAATTTAGATTTGTCAATGTCTGAAAAAGGAAGGTCAGAAATTAACTTTCTCTTTTTATCAAAGGAAGCCAGCAGAAACTTGATATGTGAGCCTGACAATTCATTATTCTATAGCTCAAAGTGAAAGTGAATACTTTCTTCTCAAATTTATCAAAAGCTCTCCCATCTTTGTTAGATGGAACAAGGTTAGCTGCCATATGATTTCTGGCTGAAGATGGGTTAGAAAGAGAAATCACCACTTCTTACCTAGGGTCTGTAAAAAGAAATTTTTGAGACTGAGAAACTTTATAACAGTTATCAGATTTTCTGGGGATTGGTGGCCCACTGTCAGGTAAACTGCTGGTTGCAAGAAAGACATCCTCAACGGATAGCAAATCAGGAGGCAAAGCTGCAGATTAAGGGGAATCTACCTATAACAAATAATAATAATATCCTTGCTGGGGACTCTGGTATATCTTTTAGTTCCCATGGAGATAATTCCTTCATCCTGTTAACGGTGTCAGGAAAACCAGAATTCTTCAAAGTTGGGAAACTGAAGAAAAAAAAATGACTGTAATTCAGACTGTGAATCAGAACCTCAGAGAGAAAGGTGCCTTTTCTTTTTCTGATAAAAGCAGATCCAGACTGTGATGACTGAAGGGATAAAATCAATTGCCCCTCTCCCTCCCTATCCATTAACCTCTATAACTTCACTCAAATAATCCTCTCAATCACTCAACCTAACAAAATAAACCCTCCTGGATCCACTATAGATTGGATCCTAGTCGCAGATCCAAATAAAATAACCAATTCTGGCACAATTCCTGATACCTTTAGCGACCACCTCCCAGCCTTTATGCATTGCTCAACTAGTTCCTCCCCACACCAGCATCAATACATTCAAACTCGTAACCTCAGTAGCTTCAACCCAACTACTTTCTCAAATACTTTCAAACAAATGAACTGGCAAATTCTAAAAATCCTCCTTCTTGACAAGGTTATAGAATACTTCAACTCTGTCTTCCTTGATACTTTAAACTCACTAGCCCCACTAAGAAACAAAAGGATAAAAACTAAAACTGCTCCTTGGCTATCCAAAGAGACAAAACAGATTACGCACCACAGAGACAAACTATGGAAGCTTTACCAAAACAATAAACTGGCCAATACCTTGCTCCAATATAAACAGCTCTGCAACTGTGCAAAACGACTAATCACCAAAGACAAAATCCTACTATATCAAACTTCAGTCCAATAACAATAAAAATCCCCCAAAATTCTGGAACTCAATAAACTCACTCCAGGCTCCAAGAATAATCCCTGTCCTGACCCAAGTAAATCTGACATCAAACTATGCTCTGAATTTAACTCATTTTTCATAGAAACTATTACTATCCTCACCAAGACATTTCCCAATAATAACCCAACTGCTCTACACACTCCCCCTTCTAACTCACCTCATCTGTTTGAACTCAAACCCATCTCCATTAACTTTATAAAAATACTTTTGTCCAAACTTAAACCTTGCTCTAACGCACCAGACAATATTCCCTCTTCCTTCCTAAAATGTGCTGCAGATGGCATTGCTCTCCCAATCAGCATCATTATTAATTGATCCATAAAAGAATCACACGTCCCCAAACTCTGGTGCTCAGCTTATATTCTTCCTCTTCATAAAGGAGGAAAGAATACCAGCATCTCAAACTTTCGCCCCATTGCTTTGCTCTCACCAATCTCCAAAATCCTAGAAAAATGCATCCACCTCAAACTTATGCCTTTCCTGACCCAAAACTATCTTCTCACTCCTACCCAGCATGGCTTCCATCCAGGCCATAGCACAATAACTCCTCTACTCTCTTTCCTAGAAAATGTTAATCAAGCCCAAGATTCAGGACACTTAGTTTCTATTGTTTTACTCGGTTTAGAGCCTTTGATACGGTTTCCCACGAGCATCTTCTGTCATCTCTCAAACCTTAATCTCTCACATAATGCTTTATCCTGGTTCTCCAGCTATCTATCAGACAGATCACAGGCAGTTACATGGAAGAACTCCATCTACCTAACCCAGCTGGCATACCACAGGGATCCATCCTTGGGACAATGCTTTTTAACATCTTCATGAATAACTTTCACACTGCTATTTCTGATGCTAAGATCATTGAATACGCAGACGATTCAACCTTAGTCTGCTCTTCCTCTAACCTCTCTGAATTGCTGACTAAAACTCAAACTGCCTTCTAAACAACTGAAAACTGGATGCGCCAAAAACCACCTCTCTCAATGCAAATAAATTAAAGATTCTACTATTCCCTCCCACAAAGACCCTCTCCTACAATAAAAACAACTTCAAAGTCTATAGTCACACCAACTCACCTACAGAAGTGGTCCCCTCTGCCAAACTAACTGGCATTACTGTAGATGAACACCTCAAGTTTGATATTCATATTCAACAAAATATTAAAAAAAACACCAAAAACTAGGTATGCTGCATAGGAATAATCATTTTCTCTCCAACTCTACCAGGCAAACTCTGGCCTCGACTTATCTTCTTCCTTCCTTATTATACGGAGCCCCTTCTCCTAACCAACCTGTCCTCCTCTATCACCTTTAAACTAGAAAACTGCTACAACAAAATCTCTAAATTTGCCTCTAAATCTAAAAATACCACCCATCACTACCGAACCCTACAATCCCTGAATTGGCTTGAACTCCCAAACTACCTAGACTATCTCCAAACTCACTACTGCATATAGACAAATATTTCACCTAACAAAATGCCCTGCTCTAACATCCTTCCCCCTTATAAACCCAACAGAGCTCTCAGAACTGAAAATCAGAACTTAATTACTATCCATAAACCTAAACATCCTGCTGGCCAACTTCTCTGATCTTTCTCACTAGGCAAACAATGGAATTCCCTTCCCTCCACACTAAGAACCATACCAAACTCAGAAAACTTCAAAACCCAACTATTCAAACACCTGTCCACTAAATGGAAATGTACCTGCCTTCAACCAACCTAATCAAAGGGGGTTCCTCTCTCTGGTTCCCTAGCTCTACAACTCTCATAGTTATCTTCCTATGAGCCTATCTAAGCTCTCAACAATTTCTATAGCTACTCTCTATGCTCTCAACAACTCCTACAGCTACCCTCACACAGCCCAATATTGTAAATAGCATTCTACTGTTGATGAATGTAAAGCGTATTTACATTTTCTTAAAAGGTTTGTATGTAAACTGTTTAAACGCATAATACATATCTGTTTTCCTCAAATGAAACTGTATGAGCCCTACCTTCAAGCTTAATGAATTTAACTATGCATGAAATTGAATGCATTTATGAGCAACTATTCTACATAACATCTTTAATATTAACTATCAGTTATATCTAAATTGTATAATGCATCTTGGAGCTTTTCTCCCTGGGCCTCCACTAAAAATGGGTCAATTCGGCCCAGTGGACTTCTCCTGTAATCATATTGCAAATAAATAAATACAGAAGGGATTTAAATAAGCCTTTGGCAAAATCCAGCCAATCTTTTTTGTCTATATTAGCTGAAGGGGACAGAGGAAAGGAAGAATACCTAAGCTTATGTCTCCTTTAAGTGTGTGGGGGGGTCCCCAACAGAAGTACAGTTCTTTCCACAGGAATTGAGGTCCTCAGAATGGTTCCATGATGGGAGAACATCTGCTCCCTTTTCCAGTACTGGCAAGTGCGGTTCTCCTTTGCACAAGGTGAGCAGCAAAACAGCTGTGGAGGACATGACTGCCTCTCAGTCCTTAGTGGCTTTCTGAGGAGCAACACCAGAGGGACTGAGAGAAACTGATGAGCAGTCTGAGGACTCTGATATGGCCACAGCTGAATCTACTTACCACTGGCCAGCATAAAGAGGAAAAGGGGCGCTTCAGTCTTGACTCCCATCAACTTTTGTTTTCATGCAGAGAAGGATCGTCCATGGAGCCAGGAGCCAGGTCCATCACTTTATCGAAAAAGATGGACATGTAGTTAATGGAGCCTTCATATTGTGGTCTTTCCCAGACTAAAAGGTAAGCTTAAGCAACTATGACAGGAACCGGTCAACCACCCCCAGGCAACAAATCTTGACAAAAAAAAAAAAAGGAAAGCGTGTTTTTTTTTTTTTTTTTAACACAAAATAAATACTTTGAAAAATGGAAGGTAGTCTCCAGATAGGGTACTTATCTGTCCAAGTTTATGAAGTGCTAGCTGAACATCAATTTCTCAAAGCCACAGCAGAAAGAACTCTTGACAGCAAGAAATGTATGATATTTTGGCACCCTAACCACTGTCTTTATACCGCTCTCCTTGAACCCTATAGAGACTACAGCACACGGAAAGTGCTCTAAAGCTTTGGAAGCATTCCAGTCATTTGATACTTGGCAGAATGCATCCCATATAACTTAGGCTACTGCAACAATAATCTAATGATTTACATCTACTAAGACTGTAGCAAGAAATAACAAAGAAAGCAAGCACAAACAGTCACAATATATTGTTTTCTGAAATCATATCATCATTACTACTGTTGCACTGCTACACATGGAAAAAGAGAAAGAGGAAAAAAAAGCTGAACCCACATCAAGTAATGGCATCAGCATTCACAATGGCAACAGAGTAAGGTGACTACACCTTCTTGACCTGAATGCAGAAGTACAACAGCCAAATGAGCATGCTGGAACTGTTCAGGTCAAGAACACTGTGCAAGTCATTTAAATGTACTTAACTCTATGTCACCAAAATGCATGCAAGTAAGGAATACGAGAAAATTAACTATTAAAACCACAGATGGAAAAAAACAAAGAAATCCTAGACCCACTGAAGAAAAAGATGAACATCTGACCAGAAACAACAAAAGCAATACATTAAAAATATTTATAAATGGCAATATACAAAAGATGGAAATGTATAAAAGTGAAAAAAAAAGACATACTTTTATCCTTGTACACAGACTTAAAACAGTACATAATGTAAAGTTTTTACATTTTTTTTTAACAAAAACAAATACAAGCAGGGTTATGATTAGAAAGTTAACAGTGGTTGGCATTGAGTAGTGTACAGTTTAAAAGATTTCCAAAATAGAAGTTTGAACAAACTGAAAAATAATCTTTATGCAAGCTCATACCTTAAGCATTGCGACTATGCCAAGATTAATTTCAACAAAACTTATTGCTTTATTTTTAAGCCTTTATGTTACATTAAATCTTCAAATCAGGCCTACAGTGGAACAAAACATTTTGTTTTTCAGTTAGTAAATCAAATATTCATTGTTTTGCACCCCAATATGTGACATCCATTCATATTAATTAGCAAGCCTAACAGCTGTGCATCAGATTTCCTCTGTATAATTTGATACTTTAGGTTAAAATTAAATTAAGTAATGAATTTATGGTAGCTGAAGAGTACATTACAGCCTTCGGTCAGCAAAGAAATCCATTACCCTCATGTAAATTCAGTGCACGTTGCTGAGTGACCTGACTGCCCTTGCATACGAAAAGAAACATATGCACAAAACAGCATCTGCAGTTAGCAGCCAACCTTATAACCCAGATTTGGCTTGTCTTGGAGCTGTATTTGAAGATGTCAGACCGAGATTAGAGGATACACTGGTGAAACATGGTACATTTCTTGAAAGATCAGTTCTTGATGCATATCACCATATGATAATTTAGAGCCAGTGTTCTGTTAGGCAATCAGCAAAATAAATAAATACAACAAGAGATGATTACAGTCACTTACTGCCCTTTACTTCAGATTTTTAATTTCTACAAGCTCAGAGGGCAACTTCTTATTAAAGATATTAGACATGATCTGGAAATATATGCACTGCTCTGGAGTAAATGTATGCAACATTAATCTCTACCCTGCTGGAAAAGCACATGGCCTTAGTTACATCCAAACTCCTAATACTGACAGTCTGGCAACAAGCAGATTCAAAGGCCTTTTTATACAACCTATTTGTAACTGCTCCAAGTACACTGAACGAACTGTACAGGTGGAAACGCACACAAATAAGCCATTGGAACAGTGCTCTATTTAGGGCAGAATTCTTACTGTTTTCAAGGTAGTATGGACTGGGACAGTCTTTGTCATACTGATATACTTGTTCATATGCAGCAACCACAACACTGAATTGCATTCTGGGACTTCTAGCCAGTGATCAGTCTGCACTGCTTTCCATGAATAAACCATCCCCCATTCTTCCAACTCTGCTGGCAGCATAGGGTTAAAACTATGAGCTGCTAGTGAACCTTATTCTTTAGTCCTTAGTTCGAGATGCACAATCTCCAAATGCAAGCTATGCAACTCTGACAGGGTCACATAACAATTCCTAAATCACCCCTAAAAATGATACTTACAAGTTTATATAGCTGAAGTGCAATGTAACATCTTGCGGTACTGACAAAATATGTGATCAACTTATTCTCTTTACTCACAACACGCAGTATTCAGTTAATATTCACAAATTCTGTGAAATGAGGATAATATCAGTTCTACTCATTCCCTTTACAGTCCTCAGTGACTGAAATGTAAGCCAAAACACTGTTTGTAGCTACAAATGTATAACCTCACTCTACCCTCTATCTTGGACATGGACAAAGATCTTCAAACTACTATCTTAGATAAGAAACAGTTGCCCTTTCTTGTGTTTGCTCATCCATCATTGCCAAAGGATGTAAACTCAAATTCTACAGACAATCAAGTCTGATGACAGATATTCCAATTATTCTTGATTCAACCTTCACTCTCCTGAGCAAGCCTCTTTTCTGTTTAGCAAGCCAACAAAGACATTACATCTCCTCTGTATTATGAACAGCTGCTACAGAACGAAATGTTCTGATCCACTCAGTGCAGTGATGTAACAGAGTGGTGCGTTATTCTCCATGTTTTTTATTGCCCTGTAAAAAGTGCATGGAATAAGCAAAACTTATTTTCTTATCATAAGAGCGAAAGTTCATGTTATTCTACCTCTAGGAGTTGAGGCTGTCAAAATTCTGGCAACTTGACACCTAAAAACATTCCAAGACCACCTAAATTCTACCATTTCCCCACAATGCTGTGCATGGAAGGATCCCTCTTCTAAAGCTGTATTAACATGCATTACGTGGAGCACAAGAAAGAATAAACCAAAGGAAGGAAACAAAACTCTCTCTGAAGCTGCTCTAAACTTCTACAAAAGGGGTGAAGGAAGGTAGGGTCATAGAGGATGCTGGACCTGGTTTTACACATCTATCTTTATGACAGAAGATGATGGACCTAATTTTCAAAGGTAACTCCACTAAACTGAAAGAAATCTTAATTTCCCTTTATTCATATCTTATCAGAACTATTACTGAATATAGTGCACCTTTTGGCACATACTTGTCTAAACATATCACACAACATGAGACACCTCAGAGATTCATAACTAAAGATCAGTGGCCTCAAAAATCGTGGTTATTAGGAGAGACAGGCAGCTCTTTCTTTGTACTCAGTCTCTTACAGACTCCACTGTGGAGATCTGTGTCCTGCCTTTCAAGCTACACCAACACCATTTGACCTCCTATTCCTTCACAAACAAATGGTGCCCCAAATGCACGACTAAAGGAACTAAACCTCCAACAGCAGATTAATAAAGTATGTTGGCATGATAGATTCATATCACAACATATCCCTCACCTCTGGAACAGACTTCCACAATAGTAGCACTCAAGGTATACAAGGTAAACTTAGATAACTGGGTGAGCAGTCTCAAACATTCCCCAGGTCTGTTTTGTCTTGCCCTCTTTGCAGCTAATGGGAAATTTTTAATAGGGTTTTTTTGCTAGGCATAAAATGGTCTGCAGACTGACTTCCCAGTACTTGCCTATGAATGTATATTCTTAGGTGATAAAACCAGTCTATCTTCCTCTATATTTAAAACAGAAAACCAACCATAACTTGGTGGGTGGATCACTGCAAAGTCTTATCAAGTCACTGTATCTTTAGAAGGACCTGAACTGGGGATATCTGGCCTACAATGACGGACAAGGAGGACTAGTAGACAAGAGTCCAAAGATCAAAAGCCAATTCACATTATACTAACTGCCCAAGTAAGAGTAATGTGATTATTGGGGGGGGGGGGGGGACTAACAATGCAAAACTAGCATACTCTTCATAGATGACTCAACAACTGCAAGCCTAAAAGCAATACACTGTCAAGTCTCAAGAACACAAAGCCTATAAGGAGGCAATGTAAAAAGCCAGCAACACAGGACCTGAAGAACAAAGAAATCTAGTATGCTTGCACAGAAAAGACCTAAAGTTATCTTCAATAAGCATTTCAAAAACCTGACAGAAACTGAATCAGCCAGGGGTCTAATGTAAAGAAAACTACTGCGCCAATGACAGGATTCCTCAGTAACAAAGAGGAATCTGGAAATTAAGCAGGCCTAAGGGGCACTACGCTAAAAGCAATCCATTAGCAGATAGCAGTAGTCAGCTTGAGCACGAATGCAACATTAGCTGCAAGACAGGTGACAGAAAGACTCTTCAGCAAAGGCACTGGACAATAAATGATCCAACAATTTAACTGAAGCAGAGTCAGCCTGGGGATGGCTGTCGTACTCCCTGAAGGAAAGAAATAAAAATGGAGTGGGAAGGAACAGGAAGGGTGAAGGGTATCCAATTTGCCTTTGTCCTCGAGACATAAACGCATGACCTAAAAAGTCTGAAGAGTCATCTACTGCCAGGATAACGCTCACTGTCCTACAGAAAATGTAGGACAACAAGGTATAAAGATTTTAAATGGAGAAATGCAGAATGTCCAAGGCAAAGGGAGTACATTGTCCTTAAAGAAGGATACAGAACATGAATGCAGCCATCTACAAAGTAGTAGTGGTAGATAAATTCAAGAATGGAAAATTGTGTAGAAAATGATCAGACGGCAGCAGGCAGTCATTTAACTTAAAGCTTCTGAAAGCCATATGGCAGACAGTTCTCCCAAAAACATTAGTCAACAACAATATGTCAAAGGAATAGCAGATAGCAATAACACAGGAACTATGTAACAGAGTAGACAGAATGAAGGAGAGTCAAATTTCAGGCGCAGTCAAAACCCAATTGACCAAGGAAAATTGCAGAACTAAAGTCATGTCATCCACTGAATGCAACAGGCTACCAAAACTCAATACGGCAAGAACTAGACAGAAATAAACAATTCCAATGCTGAAGACAGTCATCTAAAGGGAGACCAGGAAAAAGTTTGAGGAACATGGTATTGCCTAGATATAGGAGAATCAGGAAAGAGTCTTCTTGCTGGACCCAAAGCCCTGATGAGGAGCTCCTCCCCTTAAACAGAAAAGCAAAGGAGGGAATCGAAGGAACATGTCAGGTATGACCTAAATTACACTGCAAAAAAGATGGCATCCACGGATTGGATGCTATAAGAAGCAAAAATACTATCTTGCTGCTGTACTACAGAAGATAAACGGAATAGAAACTTTCACCAAAAAAAGGCATCAAATTGCTAAGGGCACAGCACCATCTGTCGCCAGACAGAAAACAGTGTGTACATAATCAGGTAAATGGACCGAGATAGAAACCCAAAAGTTAGGAAGCTCCATTCTACATTCCTTGGCTGAACTTCCAAAGAATGGATAGTACACTGCATGTCTAAGCAATGACATTTGTGAAGCTTGTGAAGTCCTTATCTAGAATGTTGTCTCTGATGGGAGAGGATTCAGAGAAGATGAAATATGAATTCCAGACAAAAGGAACCCAAAGAAGTACCCGGTGATTGAGTGACACCAGGCTTAGAGAACATACTGATTGAGGCCTCTTAAGAAAGGAATCAAGACCACACTATGAGTGTCTGTTGTAGCAGTATAGAAGACTGGTCTTGCCTCAACCTCAGTACTGAAAATGAAAGGAAGTGAACTTGATCAGAGTTCATGAAAGAAAGGATGGAACACCTTAGCATACAGATCATGGCAACTAAACCTGTAGCTGTTCCTGACGGGGCAAAGTATTAGCAGAATAAGTAAAGTAAGTAGTTTCAGACCACTCTGGCGCAGGAAGCATAACAATCTGTAGCTGTCCTCCTGAAAGGTCGGAGGAACAATAGGATGAGCAAGGAGCCTCTTGTTCAGCTGTAGAGAAGTAAAGTTAAGTGTCAGCCCAGCTGTAAAGCATGTCCATACAGCAATTTCAGGAGAAAAGTGATCTGGTTTCAAACTGCTAAGGCATAAGCACCCACGCAAAATCAGCAGCAGTGACATACTCCAGCACATTCATATTGACAACACACGCCTTAGAGTTGCCCTAGTAGTCAGAGACTTAGGGACACACAGATAGTAATCTCACCTTTGACCATCACGTGTCTACAGTAGTGAGGAAATCATCCTATGTTGCACAACTTATAAACAAAGTTATGGCATCTAAGTCCAAGGAAGTCATTCTTCCACTGTATTTGGCATTCATCAGACCTATCATCGAGTACAATGCCCCCTCCTAACCAGGCATATCCAACAATTGGAATATCCACAGATGTTCCTCACTAAAAGAATACAGGGAGCAAGTAAAATGTTCTATGGAGACCACCTCAAGGCCATATCCCACCTCCTACAGGCTTTTGAGGGGAGATCTATGCCTGGCATATAGGGTATTGTCAGACCCCACTCTGACAGACCTCCTGCATATCCAAAAAATAAACCGCACCAGAATTACCCGTTCTAAAGACTTGAACCTTGTCTGTGACATAAATAGGACCTGCTGGAGAGAGGCATGTATCCCAGAGACTACACCGTCTATGGAACAGGCTCCCCATCCATGTGAAGCAGAGTTCCTTCCTAACACAATTCAAGTACAACTTGGACAACTGGATGGGAACCGGAAATTCATCCCTGGTTTGTCACCTATGTTTCTAACAGACACAGGTAACCTGTAAATGGTTAATCTCCCAGGCCCATGTTTACACTTAACAAGGGCATCAGAACTTGACAAAGATTTGGGATGCATGGCTAGGCTTAAAAAGGCCCTTGTGGTAGTTAGGCTAGTAAACATCTATGAACCTGAGGAAAACAATGGTACTTCAGGTCACCCTGCTGCACTCTCAGGATCACTCCTAGGCCTTACATATCACAAAAGGTCAGGAATGGAGTATATACAAACATGCATAAATGGAGGAAAATGAGAAGTTATGTACCTACCATAACGTTCCATGTTAGTTGTCTTCTCTCGCCTTCTTTCTTGCTGGATGGTTTTGGAGCCGATCCTCGGCTCCGACTCGGCCACTTACTAAAGCTCGAGAGCTAATTTTACCGGCTCGAGGCAACCCTATATCCCATGATGCAAGGCGATGACTACCCAGATCTCGTTTGGCAGCTAAGGAAAATTATGCAATATATTCCTCCAACTGGAGAGGAGGAAGAGGTAATAATAATAATCCCCCGAAAAAGATCAACCTGATCTAGTGACACTAGTAAGCTGATTAGCTGGAAAAAGTGGATCAAGACTCTTAAAGGAAGAGGAACAATCTTCTCGGTCTGACCAGGCTAGGAGGATGGTGGGCGGGACGCAAGAAAGAAGGCAAGAGAAGACAACCAACATGGAACGTTACGGTAGGTACATAACTTCTCAATGTTAAGTTGTCAATCTCGCCTTCATTCTTGCTGGATGGGACCGCGTCCCTAGAACCTCTATTCTGGGTGGCTCAATGGAACAGACTCTTGAGAACGGTGGAACCAAAATTTGCTCTGTCTCTGGAGGCCAAGTCTAATTTGAAATGCAAAACAAAGGTATGAGGAGAGGCCCATGTGGCTGCTGCACAAATAGTGTCTATTGGAAGTCTAGCCTGAAAAGCTGTAGATGTAGTTAGTGCTCTGGTAGAATGGGCTTTTGGCCTAGAAATCAACTCTTTACCTCTGAACTGATAAATGCATGTAATCACAGAAGACAGCCATCTAGATAGGGTTACCTTGGATACTGGAAGGCCTTTCCTGTTCTCTGCATAGGATAAAAACAGTTGATCAGATTTCCTAAAATGTTTGGTTCTGTCCAGATAATATCTGAGCTGGCGGTGAACATCGAGATAATGTAGTTTTTGTTCCGCTCTATTAGAATAATTTGGGAAAAAAACTGGAAGATCAATAGATTGATTTAAGTTCGTCTGCGATGCCACTTTGGGTAAGAAAGACAGATTAGTCCTTAGAGAAACTCTGTCTTTGTGGAAGATTAAGTAGGGAGGACGAATGCAGAGGGCATGAAGCTCAGATACTCTCCTGGCAGAAGTAATGGCGACTAGAAAGAGTGTCTTCCAAGAAAGAAATTTCAATGAACAGGTAGCCGCAGGTACGAAAGGGGGAAGAATCAAGGATGTTAAAATTAAATTTAGATCCCAATGTGGTGGGGGGTCTCTAATCGGAGGTTTAAGTAAAAATATACCTCTAAGGAATGCCTTGCAAAGTTTGTGTGACATGATGTTGTGGGTCCAACAAGCCGATATGAAAATTTGAAATGGCTGCCAGCTGAACTTTTACTGTGGAGGAAGAAGATCCTGAATGAAAAATCTCGGCTAGGAAGTCCAAGACCGAATGAATCGGAGCAGTAAAGGGATCTATGTTCCTAGCTTTTGCCCAGAAGGAGAAATGTTGCCATTTACTAGTGTAAATCCTTCTGGTGGAAGATTTAAGGGAAGCTACTATGATATCCCGGACGGGATTAGAAATCATAGGAAGCCTGGCTAGCGATGGAAGTGGAGCAACCAAGCAGTGAGGTTGAGAGAAGGTATGGATTGGTGCAGCTGCCCCGACTGGTGGGTCAGAAGATCTGAAACCGGGTCCAGATGCCATGGCTGTACCAAAAGATAACGATGTAGGAACGGAAACCATATCTGTCGAGGCCAATAAGGGGCAATGAGAATCATCTTGGCTCTCAAGGCGGTTGCTTTCTGAATTACTTGTGGTATTAGAGGGAAAGGAGGAAAGGCATACAGAAGTCCACGGGGCCAATCTTGCTTAGAGCATCTCTGGGGGGATGGCCTGGAAGGGGGAAGAGAGAAGAAGTCGGGGCATTTGCTGTTTTGAGGGGTAGCAAAAAGATCGCAGCAAGGAAGGCCCCACTTCAGAAAAATCTCTTCCGTCACAGATTGTTTGAGAGACCACTCGTGAGGCATGAGAATAGCTCTGCTCAACCTGTCCGCTATGATGTTGGATTTCCTGGGGAAATGCGTTGCTATCAGAAACCGCTGAGAAGAGATTGCCCACTGGCAAAGTCTGAGTGCCTCTCGACACAGTGGATAGGACTTGGTTCCGCCCTGCTTGTTGATATACCACACTACGGACATATTGTCCGTTTGGACTGCAATAGTTCCCAGGGGAAGAGAGTCATGGAGGGCTTGCAACGTTAAAAGCACTGCTCTCATCTCCAGGACATTTATGTGCAGGTGGCATTCGAAAGGTTGCTAAGTGCCACGGACCATCCTGCCCTGATAATGCCGCCCCCCACCCGATCAGGGAGGCGTCCGATGTAACCGTGGCGACCGGGGCGGGAGGAACAAAGGGTCTGCCCTGATGGACTTGAGGGGACAATATCCACCAGGTCAGATGCCTTTTGCAAATTGGAGTTATTATGATCCTGTGACGCATGGGAAGTCGTTGAAAGGACCATTGGGCGAACAGCATCCATTGTAGGAGACGCATGTAAAAGCGGGCAAGGGGAAGTGTTATGGTGGCCGCCATAAGACCAAATACTTTCAGAGCAAATCTGGCCTGAATTTTGTCGCTGTGAAGAATCACATGGATGTGGTTTTGAATATCCAAGATCCTTTGGTCTGTTAACTTTGCTGAAAGTTGTACGGTGTCCAATTTGGCGCCTATAAAGGTAATAGATTGACAGGGCAACAAGGCAGATTTTTCAAAATTTATAGAAATCCCTAGCCCTCTGCAAATGTGAATGGTGTAATCTCTGGCTTGGAGAAGTTGATGCTTGGTGGTGGCAGTGAGGAGCCAGTCGTCTAGATATGGAAACACCTGGAATCCTTGACGTCTCAGGTGAGCCGTAACCGCTGCCATACATTTGGTGAACACTCTGGGGGCTGTAGTGAGTCCAAATGGCAGGGCTCTGAATTGGAAGTGACTGGCCCCCAGCCGAAAGTGGAGAAACCTTCTGGAGCGCCTGTGAATTTTTATGTGATAGTATGCATCCTGAAGGTCCACCGAGCACATCCAATTGTCCTTGCCCAGAAAGGGTAGAATGGACTGAAGCGTGACCATCCGGAATCTTGTTTTCTTTACAAACTTGTTTAGTTTGCTGAGATCTAATATTGGTCTCCAGTCCCCTGTCTTTTTTGGTACTAAAAAGAACCTTGAGTAGATTCCGGATCCTATTTGGTCTGCTGGGACTGGCTGGATGGCTCTTTTTGCTAGCAGTTTTGATATCTCTGGTACTGCTAGTTCCCTTAGACCGGGTGGAATGTCTGCAAGGGTTCCCTTTTGCTGAACTGGGGTTTGAATAAAGGGAATTTTGTAACCCTCGGATATAAATCGACTGTACCCATTTGTCTTGAGAAAGGGAAAGCCAGGTTTTTGGGTACAGCGATAATCTTCCCCCGACTGCCTCCGAAGGTGGACAATCGGGCAACATCTCAAGGATGCTGGAAGGGTTTGTCAGAGAGAGGCTCCCTGCTACCCTGATTCTGCGGACCCCCTCTGCCCCTAGGGCGGCGTCTGTTGTTACCCCCTCTGCCTCTGGGGGTAAACTGACCTCGTGCGTCAGGCATGACTCCTTGAGATTTGCGGAACCACATTTTCCCTCCCTTCTGACCTTTTGGGTAAGGTCTTGAAGGGGTGGAGAAACGGACTCCTACTGCAGAAAGAGTCTTGCCATCTTGTTCGCATCTAGTCAAGGTGTCTTTCACTTGAGGTCCGAACAAGGTCGAACCATCAAAAGGAGAGTTTGTGAAGGACGCCTTGAAGGGGTCTGCAAAATTACAAAGCCGCATCCAGGATTGATGCCTTAAAGCCACTCCTGTGCCTGCGGCCCTACTCGCTCCATCGGCTGCATATGAAATGAGCCGCATGGAGGAGTTAACAATGGAGTTTAGGATTCCTAGCTGTGAGTTAATTTTATCCTGGGACCCAGCAGCTGACGGATCCTGTAAAACTTCTCCCAACTCTTTAAGAACATCTCTTTGAAGGTGGGTGAAGTGACACAAGTAGTTCAGCGACTGCATGGCAAAGGTCGCTGAAGAAAAAATCCGCTTGCCGTACCTATCCATAGTCCTGGAATCCTTGTTAGGAGGATGGACAGGTACTGAAGGATCAGCTAGTTCCTTCTTGGTGGCTGCAGCCACCACCATGGCATCAACCGGGACACCTTTTGTCAAATATTGCCTATCAGGTGGGGCCATGATGAATTTAGAAGGCCTCCGAGGAATGGGTTCCACCGAATCCGGGGCCATCCATGCCTTCCGAGCCACCATGTCCATAAGAGGGTCGAAAGGCGGAGACACCCTTGAGGTGGAGGGTCGAGACCCGAATGCCTCCAGGTATACCGACTCGTCCTCGGAAGGATTAAGGGAAGGCCAGTTCCCCCTCTGCTTAAGGAATTCAAGGATGTCTGAGAAAGAGACATCCTCAGAGGGGGACCATGGGGATCCCTCCGACTCATCCAAGTCAGTATCGGATGTAATAGACTCGGGGGAGTCTAGATGTTTCCTCTTACATGTCCTCTTACGCGGAGGTTCACCTGACGGGTCAGGAGAAGCCTCGGAAGAGGAAGATATTCCCAGTGGGGAAACCTGAGGCACTGGATCTCTGGGTCCGGGAGCAAGAGAGTGGGAAGAGACGTCAGCAGGCACTATAGTGGGAGGAGCTGATGGAACTGACCATTGACTACGCCCTGGGGCTAGTACACTCCTCATCACCTCAAAGGCTCCCCCGTCAGAGAGGCCAGAAGGCTCCCGCTCCGAAGAGATAGGAACCCCAGGCCGCACCGACAGGGATGGCTCCGAGGCTGATGTCGGGGCTGAGCTCACCAGCGCCGAAGCTCCGAGAGTGTGAACGGGGTCGGACAAGGGTCCGATGCCACTCGCCCCCTCGGAGCCGACGAGAGAGACCAGACGCCCGGATCCCTCCAATGAAGGCATCAAGGAGGAAATCGGAGCAGAGGACGACGGAGCCGAAGGGGGGGGGGGTATCGGCTCCGAAGTCACAACAGTCACGGCTCCGTGGAGCTCCGGCTCCGAGCTCTGTAAGAGAGTCGAAGGAGGAATGTTAGGTGGATGTGTAATAGAGGTCGAAGGAGGAATGTTAGGTGGATGTGTAATAGCTACCGTCTGTTGAGACGGGCTATGGAGCATTTGGGCCAATGCCTGAGACTTTAATAGTCTACTCACCACTCTCTCAAGGTCGTGGTCGGACAGCCTGGACGACCGAGAAGACCGGCTCCGATGGCTCCGCTCAGAGAGCAGGGGTGATCTCGGAACCGAATGTATAGACTCCAACGAAGGGGATCTTGATCTCTTTCTTGAGATAGGTGGAGCCGAAGGAGCCGAGGATACGTCGGCTCCAGCCGGAGCAGACACTGAGTGCCCAGATTTAGCAGTATCGGCACCGGATGGAGCCGATTGTGTAGCTTGTGACATAGAAGGATCGGCTCCGGCCGGAGCCGATCTCGTCACAGAAGGCGAACCATTAGCCGATGGCTTAGGGCTTGGAGCCGAAGGCTTAACTGGTTTCGAGGGCTTCCCTGGAGCCGACTTAGTCGGGGAGCTCTCAGGCTTTAATAAGCCCCTCAGTATTAATTTATTTCTGCGCTCCTGCAGGACTCTTGGGCTGAAGGCATGGCAGACAGCACAAGAGTCCTGCAGGTGCAGAGGTCCCAAGCAGTAAACACAAGAAGTGTGACCGTCTGTCAGAGACATCTTCTGACAGCACGAGTCACACTTCTTGAAGCCTGAGACCTTTGTGTCCTTCGACATAACTGTGTCGAGGAAACACTAAGTGACAAAAAACACAGACACACACACAATAAACACCCAATCCAATAAAAATTAAAACAGGGATACAAACACACTCAAACACCACACAGAATCCCTGACAAAAAATTAGGAAAGGGGGAGGCTTAAGGCCTAACTTAGGGGAAGGGATAAATAACTGGAAAAATAGGGAACACTAACGGAAATAGGGTTAAACTAATCGTTAAGAGTTTACACAACAACGGTAGTGACTAAAACTAAAGGGGAGAGACTAAAAGTCTGAAATTTGAAAAAACTTACCAGGAGCCGGTAAAAAAAAGCACCTCGCAAGCGAAAGTGGCAAACGAGATCTGGGGAGTCATCGCCTTGCATCATGAGATACAGGGTTGCCTCGAGCCGGTAAAATTAGCTCTCGAGCTTTAGTAAGTGGCCGAGTCGGAGCCGAGGATCGGCTCCGAACCCATCCAGCAAGAATGAAGGCGAGATTGACAACTTAACATCATGTATATAAATATATGACTACCAAAGGTCTTCCACCACCTTGACACAGAATAAGACTTTTAACAGGCACTGAAGAGATGAGCCTGCCCCAATCAGGACAAAAATGTGTACTAGAGTTCTTTGATAAACTGAACAGCTTGTCAGATGAATGATAAGGGGCAAGTGCAGCTAGGTTTCGCCCACTTATAGAGTAGACATACCTTCAATTCGCAACAAGGAGGATCAGAGTTTGTCTGGAAAACTGTAGAATGTGTCAGAATATAGCTCTGGGCAAAAGCTCAGTAGGACAGCAAAGGAAGTCCACAAGTTACATGCAAAGTATACCACTTGCAGAATATGTCAGAATAAGAGTACGAGATAGGTGCAATTAAGATCCACCTACCTACAGAAAGGATCTGTCCTTCAAACAGGAGAGGGAGGAGGATGAGAGATTTTAGAGAAGTGTACAGTATATCATACTATAGACTTGAGAAAAACTTAAGTAGGGACATCTGCCCATATAAAACAGTAAGAGAAGGTCACATGTTACACGAAAAGCTGTACTTCCCATTGGATCAGAGTGCAGTGACAAGCTCAGTTTTCACCACTACAGTGTACACCATCCTGTGAAGGACAGAGACAGCACTGCAGGTTTAGAGCCAGCTTATATATGGTTCATAACAAGTAGGTAATCAATTCAACAGACAGATGTTGAGGTACAAGAGAGCCGATGAAAAACATCAGCTCTGTATAGAAATAAATATATAAATCAGGCATAACTAAATTCCATAAATTTCTAAGTGGCAGAAAATGAATGTGCAATTGCTCCCTAATGGAATGTACACAAAAGCAGGGGCAGGAGAAAAAAATAATCCAAAACCACATCCTAAGATAGCACCAGTGAGACCTGCGGAATCTGATAAAAGTTTTCAACTTCCCCAAAGGATGAAGAGTACTGTCCTTTCAGTGAATGACAACAGTTACTTATGCTATTATAACACAATCTTGGGGTAGAGAAAAAGAGCAATAATGTCATTCCCAACAAAGCTAAACCCCATTGAGGTCAAGGAATGTCCATTCCAACTAAAAATTCCACAACTGTCAAGCAGTTAAACTCCAACAAATCACTCCTGCAAAGAGTGTTCTTCACCAACCAGCCTAATGATGAAAGGGTTCCTATACCTTCAAGCTCAACTTTGATGTAGGCTTGATGTCAAGAGCCTGACTCCAAAGAGACAACCAGAGAGAAAGACCTCCTCAGTTCCAAGCTGCCTGATATTCAGTTGGCACAGGAGATAAGAAATGATAGCCCAGACAGAGAACACAGTGTCAACAAGACATCTGACCCAGGAGTTGATCTCAAAGGTTACAATGAGATTGATGCCGAACACCTTCAAGTTGAACCTAATACAGAGAAAGGATGGCCCAAGAAGAATCTTCCCATCTGATCCTGACACTGAAGTCAAAGCAAAGTATGATGCAGTCATCAAATGAGTCAATCCCAACACACTCAAGTTGATAACTCACATGGAAGCAGAATGCGCTGCTGAGAGGATCCAAACAGATGTTCCGTGCAACTCAGAATTAAGACAAAAGTGACACAGAATGGTTAGGTGGGGAAAATGGGTAAAATCAAGCAAAGGCCAATGCCAACATCAGCAAATTTCCCTAGATTGTTCCAAAAAACTAAGACATGACCACAACTGACACTGAAGTTGCAATTGTGCTGGTGAGACAGTGTCAAACTGTGAATTAGTTCTGTATAAATCTGAATCAAATGTAAGGAATACAAAGGAAGTCCTGTAGAGATTTAATAAGTCTAAGGAGATTAAATGAATGACTGACTGTTAACCACATAGGTGGAACAGGCCCAAGACCATTTTTCATCACAACCTAGGCCAAAAGCATATTTAAGTGAGAATACATTTACAATTTAGCAAGCTAACAGACATAACTATAATAAAGAAGAGTTAATATAAAAAATATTATTCAACCAAACACAAGCAAAAGAAAACATAGAAAACAGTAATATACCAAGGCTTAACAATAAACAAGAAAAGATCAGAAAGCACAGACACAAAAATTGGATTATGTACATGAAATTTTACATTAATATGAAAACATTAAGAGTAAAACCAAGTAGATTTTACATATACAACAGCACAAGGAAAGAAACTCCAAATATAGAATCACCAGAATGGAAAAGTTAGGCTTTCATCTCTGAGTAATCAAAAGACTTTTTCAGAGTAACGACTCGTTACAAACAGTTTTAATGTCTTCACTTCTAACATGCATTCAATATTTATCATGCTGTTGCAGCAAGAAAACAGGTTAGACCCTAATCTAAACTTCCAGCACACTTCTGTGATTCACAACAAAATTACTCGCTTCCCCATGTAAAACTAGACAATCCATTTGGTCTAAAAACATACTGGTAAACTGCTTAGAATATAAACAAAATACTCCTCAAGGAATTAACTGTGCGACTAAAATGACACTCGTATAACTACAACCGAAAATCTAGTTGCACAGAAACAAGACCGAAGGTAGTCAGATAATGGAAGATGAAAAATAAAATCAAAGCTTTTTATTCAAAATCGGTAAGCGCTTTCACACTTCTGAGTGCTTCATCAGACCATATAATAAAACCACATCAAAGCATTTAAATAAGAATATGCATTATTGACATCCAATCAACTATCATAAAAATTTCAAATGAATCAGAGACATTGAACAATAAAATACTAAAATTACTTAAATAATCCCCTTGCTTTCAAAGCGGGTCTTAAAGAGACCTTACCATTAAGTCCTGGAGATCTGTCTGCCTATAATTTAATTATCCAATATTCTTCACATTCCTCTGTAAAATTTCTAAACTCACCCTTGCACTTGTTCATCACTTTCTCTATTACTTTAAAAGTGAAAAAAAAAAAACAAAAGGATCATTGCCCTGGTCTATGTACATGTTTAGCTAGGGCATTCTTAACTTCTCTAATCCGTATACAATAGACATGTTCCCTGATGCACTCCATTAGGGAATGATTTGTCTTTCCAACATAAAAACTGGTACAAATGTTACAGTTCGCAATATATATTACATCTGTAGTGCTATAGTCAGCCTGAGTGTTGACCCAATTTCAAACCTTGTCAACGGATGAATAAATAAGTTACAGGTGTTGATGTAAATACAAAAGTTAAATTTATTACAACACTGCATCACAAGTATACCAGTACTTCCTAACATTTCATGGCTGTTGTCCCTATAGTACAACTATCTTTGCAATGACTTGTTAAAAAAAAAGGTTTGTCGTCTATACATCTTTAATGCATTCCTCTGACTGTAGAATGGACCAGTTCATCTTATCACATATTGCCCTAATGTCACTGGTGTAATAAAGAGAAATCGGGACCTTACGAGATGGAACATGAGCCCCCTCAGACATAACCCCATTAGTTTTGTCACTTCCATTGGATGAAAAATAAGGGTGTGCTCTGCTGCTCCTATAAATTAACATATCAATACAACCTTTCACCTCATAACTATATAGCTCCTTTCTAAAAAGTCGAAGCTCAAAGTTTCTAGAAGATTGGACCCTGTGCCTGCAGCCTGTCCTCTAACAGTGAATGTGACATTCATGTCCTTCTTCTGCTCTTCCCTCATACTGGTGAATACTGCATACCCCAAGCTGAACCTGGTCCTGAGACCACAGCCTTTGGTTGAAGACTGGACCCTTGCGCCTGCAGCTTGTCCACCAACAGTGAATGTGACATTCCCATCTTTTTTCTGCTCTTCCCTCACACTGGTGAAAACTGTGTACCCCAAGCTGAACCTGGTCCCGAGACCACAGCCTTTGGTTGAAAATTGGACCCTGTGCCTGCAGCCTGTCCTCCAACAGTGAATGTATGTGCACTAGTTTTAACTTAGCTTAACACCTGTATCTCAGTCTCTCAATCTGGTCTCCAAATCGTACATCATCCGTCCTCTCTCCCAATCACCCCAGTCTATATTGCTCTACTCCCCTGAATCTCATTCCAAGACTTCCCACTCCCTCGGACTGCCTCAGTCCACAAGCACTAATACCATCCCTTACAATACTACCCTCTATTACTAGCTGTTCTATCCATCCACTACCATACTCAAAGCTACTATCTCCTCCACACAGGGCATCACTTCCTTTAACTAGCCTTTCTCCCTGCATCTAAACCTAATCATTCAGCCCCCTGCCTCCTTTGTGTTAACATCCATAAAATAAATGTCTCTTACTCACTTACACCTATATCACTAAGTAATATTACCTCCCATTTCTCTCTCCTGCCACTCTGAGCTATTATCCCAACTCCAACCTACCTTACTGATTGTTTTTCTTGTTCCTTACCTTGCAAGTCGATTGGGCCATCCCGCTCTGTTCCTCTACCCTACCCCCATTTCCACCCACCTCCATATCAATTACATTTATACTTAACCATACCCCACCCATACTCAAGTAACCAATCAACACAAGCCCCACTCTAAACCCATTCCATACTCAAGGAACCAATCATCACAAGCCTCACTCTGTAAACCCATCCCACCTACCTCATTCAACAAACACCTCTATCAAATGTAGCACAATCAGCCTTTACTAATCATTCCCACTTTCTACAAGTGGAAACCCTTTGCTCTCTCCACGGCCTATTCTGACACCTCTGTACTCAAACAATCACTAATAATCTTCACTGTACTAGTGCTTCTTATTTCACTATCTCTCATACTACTACACCTTGCACCATTCCATCCTATTCACAGGCAACCAAAAACTACCTCTTGTACAGCTATCCAGCTTCCCAAACATAACTCTTACGCCACAATATTTCCTAGTCTTTACTCCACTAACACATTATTATTCTTCAAACATATAATCCTAGCACATGCACAGCAAACTCTACAAACTACACTCCATATAACTCAAATTAACTCTAAGCATAAACTGCTACAAAAACACCATTCAAACAGTACACATCCACCCCAACCCAGGGCCCACCCCATCTGCCTTCTCCCTCCTAAACCTCAAAAATCCCTAAAACTCACTACCATAAATATACAAAGTACCAGAAACAAAATTCCAGAATTCCACACCTGGATAGCTCATTCCAGACCCAACATAACTGCCATAACCATGACATGGCTAAAGCCATATATAAAAGAGACAGAGTTCCTCCCTCCAGGTTTCTCCTGTTTAAGGTCAGACAGACCCCGCAAGAAAGGGGGAAGAGTTGCTCTTCTCTACCGTAGGTCTTTTACCATCATCCCTTACCCAAACTCCATTTCCCAATTCTCTGCAGCTGAAATCATAGCACAGCTAAAATGAATCATTTCAAAAGGCTGTGCTCGATAGCCATTTACATCCCATTTGGCAACAATGTTCCTATATTAGAAGAACAATTAGCCTGGACCTCAAACAATATCCACAGTGAAACTATAATTCTAGGGGATGTCAACATAAACTGGATAGATCACACAACTCCACCTCCAAATGTTGCCATCAACCTCTATAACTTCACTCAGCTCATTACTACTATAACAAGGCCTAGCAACAATGGTACCTTACTTGACTGGATTTTAATGTCCAATCCCAACAAAATTACATCAGCAGGAACTCTACCCTGCAATATTGGTGACCACCTTCCCACCTATATAACACTTGCCATCTCCTCAACCTGACACGATCACCAGTACAGACCCTCCAGACTGCTAGCTAACTTCAACCCTACAAGCGTCAATGAAACATTAACTAAAATTAATTGAAGCATTATAAAAAGATTTGCCTCTAGATGAAGCAGTTGAATTTTTCAACTCAACATTCCTCAGTATACTCAATAGAATGGCCCCCCTCCAGAGTAAGAGAATAAAAACAAATCATGCAATCTGGCTTTCTAGAGAAACAAAAAAAATTTTATGAATACCCGAGACTGAGCATGGAAAAAATGGCATAATAGTAAAAACCCATAGACCCCCAGCTATTTAAACAACTCCACAATCAAGTAAAGCGTCTAGTTATTAAAGACAAAAACAGTACTACTTCCAGCTCCAAAACGGCCACAACCATAACCTAAAACATTTCTGGACTTCAGTCTCTACTCTATTAAACCCTGGCACCAAAAGCAACCCTTGCCCAAACTGTGACAAAACCCCTGCTGAATTAGCTACCCTTTTCAACTCCTACTTTATAGACACTATATCCAGACTTGCCTCAACCATTCCTCAAACTCACAACAGCAACCCCATAGCAACACACCATTCCCCAGAAAACCCTTCTCCCCAGACTATCTCTCTCTCCCTCATATTCCCACTTCCACTATTACTAAACACCTGCTAAAACTCAAACCTGGTAGCACTGCCCCAGACAGCTTACCCCCAGAATACCTTCAAATGTCAGCTAAATCCATCATCTACCCCATAAGCATTCTCATAAATAGATCCATCCAAAAAGCCTATGTACCATCCATATGGAAGAAAGCTTACGCGTCATACCTTTACACAAAGGTGGTAATAATTCAGATATCTCAAATTTCTGCCCCATAGCCATTCTATCTCCTATTTCTAAAATAATGGAAAAAAATGTATTCAAATTCAATTTATGGATTATCTATCCCAAAACCAACTACTTTCCACAACTCAGCATGGCTTCCGCCCTGGCCATAGTACTGCAAGTGCTCTCTTATCCTTCCTAGACACTGTTAACCACAACCGCAATGATGGTAAACTTGTCTCTGCACTCTTTCGTGATCTCTCTTTCCAAGGCTTTCGACACCATCTCCCGTCCTCTCCTTCTTTCCAAGCTCTCACACCTAGGCTTGTCCACTCCCATTCTTAACTGGTTTACCAGTTACCTCACAAACAGACAATCCACCAAATGGTTAGACGCCTTTCCTTTTCTCATCACTTCCACCGGAGTTCCCCAAGGGTCACTTTTAGGCCCTCTTCTGTTCAATATTTTCATTAACGACTTTCACTCTGCTCTCACTCAAGGATCTGTAGTTCAATACATAGATGATTCTACTATTATCTGCTCTGGTAACTCTGAAACCAAACTTCTGACCATCACCCAGAATGCTTTCTCATTACCGAAACCTGGATGACAAATAATCACCTTGCCCTCAACCCAAATAAAACCAAAGTCTTGCTCTTTACACCCAAAAAACTACCACTATTAATAAATCTGAATTTATAATTTTCTCCTCCAACAAGACTGCCTTAGAGGTAGTTCCCCATACCAAATTAATTGCGGTAACCTTAAATGACAACTTAACCTTCGACCAACACATCCACAACACCATCAAATAAACACCAAACATTTGGTACCCTCTACCGACAAACACTTTTAAACTATTCTACTAGAAAAAAAACTCACCCCAACTTTTCTCCTACCTTCTCTCCTCTATAGTGTCCCCATTCTATCAAACATCCAAGCCTCATTAAAAAAATAAAATGGACAGCTGCTACAACAAAATTGCTAAATTTGTGACTAGGGCAAAACATTCTTTCCATCACTGTCACTCATTACAATCCCTGAATTGGCTACAACTCCCACACTACCTCACATACATACAACTACCTACAGCACACAAACGTGTCTATAACTCCTCCAAATGCCCAGCTCTTGCTTCACTTCTCTTTATCAACCAAACAGACCTCTAATATCTGAAACCCAACCTCTAAGATCTGAAAATCAATCACTTATCCAAGTTAAGAGACCAAAACTCCCTGCAGGCCAATACCTCTATTTTCACTGTAGCTAAACTATGGAATGTCCTTCCACCTTCTCTCCAGACCATAAATAATGCCCCATCATTCAAAAAAATCATTTCAACATCTCTCCTCTTAATGACTATACCCTTGCACTATCCCCAATTCCTCGGTAACCTGATTCCTGACTTGACTCATCTCTCAGATACCCACACTCTTCTTCACTCTCCCTAATTGAGTATTCATCCTTAATTACAGCACAGTCTGCCTCACATGGTAAAAAAAAATTGTGTATGTGTAGATTATTATAATAGGTCTGCTATACTGAATACCTTGCTATGCATCTGTATTGTCCGTTACTTATGACTCCTATGTCGTTACTCTTGTATATTGTTATATGCTATTAACTTTCTAAACAAATTCTTTATTATGTACATTGTTTTTGGGGCTTTTCTCCCTGGGCATCCACTGAAAATGGGCTCACACCAGCCCAGTGGACTTTCCTGGTTAATAAAAGCAAAAAAATCATTCTAAATCCCATTGGAATCCTCTCTCTGAATTAAGTCTGGAGATGCACTTGCCTTGACTCCTCAAGACATTCTTATACACATATCCAGGATGCATACTATTAGGGTTCCTATTAGAAGAACGAAAGTCCAAAATATCGAACGGCTGTATACATGAAAATACCATTCATCGATGTGTTTTTTACGAGATTGCGGTACAGTGAAGATCAGGAAATTTGCCCTTTCCTCACTGTAGTGCGATCTCAGAGTTGGTATATATAATTATTGGGGGGTGTGGAGGGCACAGCCACCTACAATAAAGGGTTCAAAGTCCAGCATTTTCGCTGTTTACAGCGTTCGATATGAACTTTTGTTCATATAATCTAGACCCAACTATTACACTGCAGCACTACTAAACTCTGACCGTTGTCCTTATTCAGTGGGAATTACAATATATAATGGGACCGAAGAGATTTACCCCATACCTTAGATTTTATAGAAGGTTTGTTGATGGATTTTTTTGATATGTGAACAGCTGGCCCATTTTGTGGAATACTTGCACTCCACTACCTCTTTAAGGTTCACCTATCAGTATTCAAGTGAATGTGTAGATTTTTTTTAGCTGTACATATTTTTAGTGGTCCTGATCTTGTTTTTAACACTGGGTGATACAGCAAATCATGTAGGAAGAATGGCATGCTACAGCGCAATACTATGCATCCTGGATATGTGTATAAGAATGTCTTGAGAAGTCAAGGAATGTGCATCGCCAGACTTAATAGTTCAGAGAAAGGACTTCAACGTGATTTACAAATTTTGAGCTCCGACTTTAGAAAGGGGCTATAGTTATAATGAGGTGAAAGATGTGTGTAATGAGGAGCAGCAGGGCACACTCTTATTTTTCTTCCAATAGAAGGGATGAAACTGTAGGCAATGGGGTTATGTCTGAGGGGGTTCATGTTCCTTCTCGTAAGGTCCCAATTTCTCTTTATTACATCAGTGACATCAGGGCAATATGTGACGTTATTAAGATGAACTGGCCCACTCTACAGATACAGGAACACATTAAAGATGTGATAGGCGACAAACCTTTTTTGTTCAAGAACAAGAAGTCATTGTAAAAGACAGTTGTGCTATAGGGACAATGGCCATGACATATTGGGGAGTACTGGTATACTTGCGATATGGTATTGTACTAAATATAACTTTTGTACTTACATCAAACACCTCTAATTTATTCATCCGTTGAGAGGGGGTTTAATTTAGGATTAACACTCAGGCTGATTGCAGCACTACTGATGTAATGTATATTGCGGACTGTAAAATTTGTACCAGTTTTTATGTTGGAAAGACAAATCGTTCCCTGAAGGAGTGCATCAGGGAACTTAAAAATGCCCTAGCTAAACCAGTGGAATGACCATTTTTTTCACTTTTAGGAGTAATAGAGAAAGTGATGATGAATGAGAGCAAGGGTGATTTTAGAAATTTTACAGAGGAATGTGAACTATATTGGATAATTAAATTACAGGCGGACAAGTCTTCGGCACTTAATGGCAGGGTCTCTAAGACCCGCTTTGAAAGTAAGGGGATTATTTAAGCAATTTTAATATTTTATTGTTCAATGTCTCTGATTAATTTGAAATTTTTGTGATGGTTGATTGGATATCAACAATGCCTTATCTAAACGCTTTGATTTGGTTTGATTATATGGTCTGTTGAAGCACTCATAGAAGTGGGAAAGCACTTACTGATTTTGAATAAAAAGCTTTGATTTTATTTTGTTTTTCATCTCACTTTATTTGGCTATCTTTAGTCTTGTTTCTGTGCAACTAGATTTTTGGTTGTAGTTAAACTGCTTAGAATGTTTAAATAGCGTAACTTTAGATCATTCTTTCTAATGGCTAGCACATGCTCATATATTCTTTGTGATACCTTTCTGTGTGTTTTACGTACACAGAATGACTTACATACATAAAACTTAATTGCAGATGTGAGAATAATGGGATGTAGCTCCAGAGTATAATGGCATTTTGCCCCAATCATTCTATCACAGTTTTTAACATATGGGCTACTACTGGATATATATTTGTACTGCTTACACAACCCACATGCAAAAATGCCAATTGTTTAGTTTTGTCAGAACTCTTGTTCATTTTTTACTTTTTTGTTTCTGTCAAACATATCTGAGACCTTAACTTTACTTACAAACTAAATATTGAAGTAGAAAGTCAATACTAATGACAAAGCTTTATAAACTACATTAGTGGACTGTCACAAGTTAAAAGAAGTTAATAAGGCAATGGTTAAGTGAAACACCATTTCAAATGTCAGCCAGCCAAAAGCATGAATGCAAATTTTACTTATTTACTCTTTGTGGACCAGGTTAGCCCCACTAAGCTACTGGCCTCTTTTCAGGGGGGACCAGAGGTAGTATTCATATCATACTACTAGGGAAAATTTGGCTTGGGCATCAGGGAACTCCTCCTATGCTTTTCAATAGGTGCTGTGGGATCTTCTACATCCACATGAGCTACCACCAACTGAAGCAGATGGAAACTCAGTTTAACAAATCATCTGAAGGATGACAACAAACAAGTTACTATGCAGATAAGCCAAAGGGCATGAAGGGTGAATCTGAACTGTGCTTTAAAAGCATTACTGAAAGTCTTGTAGTGTTCTCGGGATTTGGTACTGCAGAACCCACAGTTAGAGGTAGTGGTGACAGAGATAATAATGCTTTTGTTGTGGAGTGTGGTTTGCGCAACGTGATACCTAGCTTGTGAAAGCAAGAAACGGATGACACAAGTACCTGTGGGCTTGACTAGAAAGCTAAAGGACTACTAAATGCAAGCCAAGCCTCCAGCATGTTCTAACCAGCCTTAAGCTGACAGATGGTCACTCCTTTAGAGAGAGAGAGCTGTGAAGCAACACAACACTGTCAGGGTGATGATGGGATGCCAGAAATAGGGCAGTGAATGTATGATTTGTGACAACACAGCTAGTTGGAATTTTGTAAGTTATATAAGTCATTTGTATATCAAACTGATTTGTACAGATACTTGTGCTGAAAATGTATTTGTGAGGTTTGCTTGTGCTAAAATGCATCAACAGTGCACCCTGTTGGAATGAAAAGAAAAGTTCATGCTTTATTGTAACCGAATTAAATATACATGTTTTAATAGAGGACACTGGGACAGCAAAGGTTAGCCAGCAAGCTCACTTTACAAAAAATAAGGGAAATGTAAATGAGCTGTTAAACCATTAAAACAGTACCCTACAGTGCTGAACAGGACCGGAGTTGGTGGGTCTGGAAGAAGCCTTTGTTCATTAGCTCAGTAAAAAGATGGGAACCCCAGGCACTGCCATAAACATTCAAGATGTGTATTTCAGCTGTATGTTAAATTCCTGTCTCAGCTTCAAAGGGAGCTTTACTGTGAGAACCTAGAGTCAGATGACCAGATGAGGTCATTCTGCAAGCCATCTTGGATATATTTTACAGGGAGTAATTTCTGAGGATGGAGTAGTCTGTTTTGGGGAACCTAACTAGAAAGACTGGTCACATATTTCATTGTGCCTTGCTCTATCAAGCAAGTTATTAGGCAATATTAATTGTCCTAGATTCGGTGAGGAATATAGTGAAGCTTACTTTAGATATTGTTTTTCTTTATTTGTCTGAGCCTGTCCATTAACATTGTTTTCAATATCTCCTGTGATTTGAACTTTGGGGTTTACTGTAACTATATATTTGGTATTTTCTTGTTTTTTATTATTTATTATTAAATATATTTAAATGTTTATTGTGGCTGGTCCTTGCAGAGAAACAATCTAACCATTGAGAGTGCTTATATTTATTTGGTGACACTGTATGTACCAATCCAGAAGGCCTAGCTGTCTTAGTCAACATTAACATTAGTATTAGTACTACACAGTATAATTGGACACCCTTTGTTAAGGGCCTTAGAGTAGATGATTGTGGAGAGTCTGGTGGCAGTGAGAACATCCGTATATTCTGGGCAGAAGGGGACATGGCAGGTAAAACTGTGCCAGCCTTTCCCAGGTGTGTGTGTGTGTGTGTGGGGGGGGGGGGTGAAGATTCAAATCTCTCAGAGAGAGTGTGTGTGTGTGTGTGTGTGTGTGTGTGTGTGTGTGAGAGCTACTTGGGGCAAGGACATGAAGCACTGGGTTTACAGAGCGAGTGCTGGAGGACTTTGCTTGGACACTCAGCTGAGGACGTAACCCTACAGCTGCACCAGTGGGGAGTCTTACTGGGGACCTGGAGGGAGACAGATACAGAGAAATCTAGATCCCAGGTTGAGTATGTTCCCTGTGTGCTCTTAAGTGAAACTGTGTTTGATGCAGACAAGTCTGCATCTGGAAATACTGAGTGTATCAAATTTGTATTCCAAGTGCACGTCCATCTCCAGTGGTGAGGATTCAGGCTCCTTGATTACTAGCCCAGACAGGGGTTGTCACATATTGGTTGGCAGTGGTGGGACCAGCACATGTCACATATTGGTGAGCAGTGGCTTGGATATTAATTGAACTCCTGTAGCCTGTAAACAGTTGTCACTAAAAAGGTGCACTCTTAAGCAGCCACAAAGTAGACAGAGTTTCATATCACAACAGTTTTACTTATTTACTTTTTGTTAGCAGGCAAAGAACTCAGCAGAGGATCATGGCAAGCTGACAGACAGTTGGCTGAGATGTGCCAAGCCAAAGGACTAGTACATGCCACCTTGACTAAATGGGAAATGACTGCAGCCTTAATCACAGTTGCTGCACAGACCAGCATCCAGGAAGACAACCAGTTTGGCATTGGGGATGTACAGTTCTCAGAAGCAGGACAGTTCATCTTTTCCTCAAAGGACTTTGAGAGACTTGAACTGGAGGCCAAATATTTGAAACTAGAATCAGAGAGACTGCAGCATTTGGAAGCAGTGTCAACATGAGAGGGAGATGCTGACTCTTTCCCAGGGTCATGGAGGTAATGGAGAAGGGAATAACTAAACCCATGGAAGTAATGGGGAAGGGAATAACTCCAGAAGCAATAAAGGTCAGTAAATGTCTGACACAATTTACTGAGGGTGATAATTTTCATAGTTTTATTCATATATTTGAAAGGATATGCAAACAATATAATGCTGACCAAGGGTTTTGGGTATGGTTTCTGACCCCATTACTCCATGGTAAAGCTGTAACTGCTGTTTCTAAACTGTCCGATACTGACTGCTTAAACTATGATACTGTTAAAAAATGTGTATTGGAATGTTTTAAGTTAACATCTGAATCTTACAGAAAAAAGTTTTGGGAGCATAGACGCAAGGCAGATGAAAGCATATATGATTATATTGCTGAACTAAGAACTTATTTTCATAAGTGAGTGTCAGGTCACCACTTTACAAGGGCTGGCAGACCTTTTGGTTAGGAAACAAGCCCATAGCACTTTGCATGAGGACATGAGAATCTGGTTGGCAGACACAAAATGCAACTCTGCGGATGAAATAAGAAAAAGGGGATCTCTACTTAGCACAAGCACAGCATCACTGCACAGGAAAGGGATACCCAGTGCTGCACATGGATTTAAGGGAACCCATAATGGGAAGCTTAAACCGCCCCAACAGAGTTCCCCCAGTAACAGGGGAATCCACTAGACCAGTTACATAGCCGGGATCAAAGGTTAAATCTTTTAAATGTAACCGGTGGGGCCATGTAGCATACAGATGTCTATGGAGGCAAGGTGGGGAACAAAAGGTGGGAGACCAGCAAGTGGGGATAACAGAATGCCAGTGGTAATTTGTCTGTAGACAAGAGGGATACCAAACTACCACCAGAGTTTGTATCGTATCTTGGTGGATGGAAAACAGGCCACTGCCAAGAGAGAGACAGCCTCTGATATAGTCATTGTGAAGTGTGAAGTGTGAAGTGAAGGAGGGTTAATCAGAAAACCTAGAGTCAGGTGACCAGATGAGGTCATCCTGCAAGCCATCTTGGATATTATATTTTACAGGCAGTAATCTCTGGGGAATGGAGTATTCTATTTTGGGGAACCTGGCTAGAAAGACTGCTCACATACTTCTTTGTGCCTCGCTCTATCAATTAAGTTATTAGGTAATAGTAATTCTCCTAGATTCCGTCAGGAATAGAGTGAAGCTTAGTTTAGATATTGTTTTTCTTTATTTGTCTGAGCCTGTCCAATGTTGTTTTCAGTATCACCTGTGATTTGAACTCTGTGGTTTACTGTAAATACATATATTTAGAATTTTCTTGTTCTTTTATTATTTAGTATTAAATATATTTAAACTTTTTTTGTGGCTCGTCTTTGTAGAAAGCATCTAACCTTTGAGAGTGATTATATTTATTTAGTGACACTGCGTGGCCCACTCCAGAAGACCTAGTTGTCTTGGTCAACATTACCATTAGTTTTAATATTACATAGTATTATTGGACACCATTTATTAAGAGCCTTAGAGTAGCTAATTGTGGATTGTCTGGCGGCAATAACTGCCTTATACTCTGGGCAGAAGGGGGCACGTCAAGTAAATCTTTGTCAGCTTTTCCCAGATGTGTGTGTCAGCTACTTGGTTCAGGGACACAAAGCAGTGGGTTTACACGGAGAGTGCTGGAGGACTTGGCTTGGACACTCGGCTAAGGACCTAACCCTACAGCTGTACCAGTGGGGAGTCTTATTGGAGACCTGGATGGAGACTGATATAGAGAAATCAACACTCCGGGGGCTGTGTGTGTTCCCTGTGTGTTCTTAAGGGAAACTGTGCTTGATGCAGAGAGGTCTGCATCTGGAAATACTGCATGTATCCATTTGTATTCCAAGTGCACGTCCCTCTCCAGTGTCAGTGGTGAGGATTCAGGTTCCTTGATTACTGGCCCAGACAGGGGTCATCACATATTGTTTGGTAGTGGTGGGACCATCACATGCACACAGCCAGCATAAATGATATGAATATTTTATTCAATGTGCTTCAATGAAGAAATTAAAAAAAGCATTCCTGAATGACCACTGATATTAGAGGTTTAAACTATGACACCACCGACTGATTGACATTTAACACTTCTGAGCTTCTCTTCGAAGGTTCTCTCTGAATCTGAACTAATTCAGGGAGTCCTATAAAACTCTAGTATCAGCCATACTGTCATGGATGATACTGTTGCTGACAGTATCAGAGACATTAGGGAGGCCAAGAATGGATGCCCCTGGCTAACAGGCCTTTTATCCAGCCTTTCAAGATTAAATCCCTACTTTATACAAAGGCTGCATCAGTGCTATACTTAGGAAGAAGCCAGAAGCCATGCAGGAATCTAAATGCAGTCTTTCTGCATCATGTAGGTTCCAAGCTACATATAAAACAGGCACAAAGGTGTGGTCAACAGCTACAGGTTGACTATAATTCTGCAGGATAGGCTTACAGGTATTATTTACTAAGACATGCATCTACCCTTTTTTGTTATATTTTCCCTTCTAGGCTCCCCTGATACATCCTCAGTATTGCAAATCAAGCTACTGTTCCACCTATAAGTGGTATCGCTTGCTGAAAGCTGATTATTTTTCCCCGTATTTACTTTACCACATTTTTCCCTGCATTTACTTTACCACATTAACAGTTTTTGTTGGGGAAAAAAAAAAAATATATATATATATATATATATATATATATATATATATATATGTGTGTGTGTGTGTGTGTGTACACACACACACACACACACACACACACACACACACACACACACACACATATACACACAATCATAATCCTGTCCACTTGCCAATAGCCCCTTATTACCACAGCTCTACCATTATTGTCTTTTTCTGGTCTTCTATCACTATTAGAACCACTCTAGCAATTAGTATAATTACATTGCGGTAGTGTTGTCGCCTCACAATAAGACGTTGTCCTGTTTGATTCTCAGCTAAAGCGTCTTCTGTGTGGAGACATTCGTGAATGGGCGTACCTTCGTTGATTGTGCATCAGGGCTGGCAGCTCGGCACATAAAAATCTACTGCCAATCATTAGTGGACCGGAGTTCCGCTGTGGCGACCCCTAACCGGGAAAAGCCAAAAGACACAACAACTCATTTCCTTTGTCCCAGACATTCTGCTGAATATCCATCCAGAAAATCCTCTTTTTGTTAAATTTACATGTTCGTTTCCATCTAAATGCGTCTCCTGCAGCACTATTTGTACTCTACATTTCTTAACATAATTCAGTAGTCTTTCCTTTTTGTCTACATCTGTAAGGCCATTTACATTCCAAGATAATATGGATAGCATAGCCATTATGAAAAAAAGCTGTTCCCACCTATTATGCATGCCAGTTTTTTGAATGTGTATTTCCAACTTTTGTGTTACATGTACACACAAAGGTCTGGCAGACTGATCTTTTACACAGTTATTTCTTCTCATTGTCATCTGAACCTATATCACTTTTTTCAAGACTTTAATGAAAACACTCAAACAAAAACTTAGGATATATTTTCAAAACACTCTCATCCCCTATTAACTTAGAATAAACACACAAAACTATGTGCATCTTCAGAAAATGAAGTTTAACCCACCAGATAGGAGCGGTCTCAAACTACAGCTATACCCACATGCATTACCTAACATAAAAAATTAAGGTTACCCATGCTACAATGCATTTTACAGCCTGTATTCCCACTTCAACTGATTGTTGTCTGTTCTTTTATTATCTGTATCCCCCTGCTAGATGGGTAAAACAGCTTATATGCTTTCAGACAATATTAACTTTTATTCCCAAGAAAAAGTGCACTGGCTATCTTTAAGTAAAACTAAATTGCACAATGTTCTGTTAAATGCATTAAAGTTAGGGTTGCCACCCCTCTATTTTTTCCGGATTATCCGGAAATCAAACTGATTCTCTGGTAGTCTGGAAAACACTTTACAAACTCCGGTATTCTGTTTCAAAAAGGAAACAGACTATCGGAGTTTGTAAATTGGCTGACTTACTATGCCTTTTTACAGAAAAGCATAGTAAATCAGCCGAAAGCAGGCAGCAGGAATGGGAAAAGAGGGCATTCCCTGCAGAGTGATGTCATCGTGACATCACAAAATGGGCAGAATGTGGGCGGGAGAGGGGTGGGATGGGCAGGGTTACTGGTGACACAAGGGGCGTGGCTTTACTCCGGTTTTAGCCACGACAAAAGGTGGCAACCCTAATTAAAGTATTGGACTGCTAGAGAGAGGCTCTCTCTTATTCACTTCTCATAATTTCAAACTTTATTTTTCACCAAAATGTTTGATATTGCACCTTTAAATGATGCATTTCCCTCCGCAAAGAATGCTCAGAACTCTCATTAATTGTTTATACCTGCAGACAGGTCATTCTCCATGTAAAAGTAGTCAGCAATGAATATTTCTAAATTTCACTCAGAAAAGAATGCACAGCTGCATTCAGCTGCAGACTTCTTGACTTCCTCTGAACATTTGCTAATGGAAAGAAAACAAACTTACATATTTGCAGATGTAAGAAACTGGTATTTTTCATGGCTTTCATAATTTTGTCTCATTTTTCAAGACTACTCACTTACAAAAGAAATGTTTCTATAGCTTGAGCCAAGGCATTAATCTACAGAATTCACCCTTGAAAAAGTAAGACAAAAAAATCTTAATTATATGCATAATAAAATCAGTGCACTTTTACACCCCACCCCACACTAGCAGCCAAAGATCACAGCATATTAACATTAGACTTGCTTTTATCCAGCCTTTCCTCGTTATGCTGTAAAGCCTTTATTTCTTAAACCTAAAAGTTCTTATTTACTAACACATACAACAGTCAATGAACTCCTCCTCCACATTGAAAATACCTGATTATACACTACTCAAGAATGCTTTACTATATGTGTAGTGAGGTGAAATGTGTTATACAAATACCAATATGAACAAAATTTATTTTACTTAACAGTTACCTTTTCCCCATTTCAGTGTCCTTCTCAATATTAATGACAAAGTGGGGTTTATACTTTATAGTCCACCCACATGTTTATTGAAGTCAACAAAAGTCTAGGCTTTTTAAGCCAACTTTTCTTGCAAAGTCTCTCCATGAGGTTTACTGTCAGAAGACTGACAAGCAGAGTCCCCTTCTATTTGTTAGCTCACTTTTTGTTGAATAAAGTTTTTTCCTCCTTAGATCAATAGAATAAAACACCCCTTCCAAACATGTCTGTACAAACAATTCACACTCGGAATCCAAAAAAGTTTTTATTGACTAAAACAGGCAAGTGCTTTCACAGAAGGTATTCTGCTTCTTCAGACAATTAACTGATAACTAATAAAGACATTTAAAGAATAAGACATAGCCAATCATAATAGCTTAAAACAGTCACATGTCATCTAATCAATTAAGCAATAAAATGATGCAACAAGATGACAGCCTACCTAAAAAAGAAACTACTTAATAGTCTATTAAAAGTGCATATTTAAGATCACTAGAAATACATCTCTATAGTACTGCTTTCACATCATTCATTATTAACTAAATACACATTATAAAAGTAACTAAATTCTAAGCCACTAGTAAAATAAAATTGCATATATTATAAAGTGCTTCCTTTGGACATCACTGATTATCAGATGTAATCAATATACATTCAAATTAAGTCAACTTAAAAACAGTAACTTATCTTTACATACACAGTGCAAGAGAAAGAAATTTCCCAGAACAAAATTTCTGGTTACGGAAACAATAACCATCTTCAAAAACAGTTGAAATAAGAATGCATCCATAATAAAGCACATACATTAAATAACCAAAAGGAAATGCATACAGAATGCATTTACTTTAGCAGCTTACAATTTGGGTGTCTCTAATGGTCAGATATAAATGACATATGCTAAAATTGCTAAATCAGCTTAAGAACCGTAACTTATCTTTACATACACAATGATAGAAGGCAAAAAAACTTCCCAGAACAAAATTCCTGGTTACGGAATTAATAACTATCTTAAAAAAAAACTATTGCATTAGCAACTTGCAATTTAGACATCACTGATAGTCAAATGTAAATATGCTCCAAGACTGCTAAACCAGTTTAAGAACAATAACTTATCTCTATATACATAACAGACATCACTGATACTCAAATGTAAATATGCTCCAAGACTATTAAACCAGTTTAAGAACAATAAATAACTTATCTCTATATACATAACAGAAAACGTCCCGAAACAAAATTCCTAGTTATGGAATTAGTAACTATCTTAAAAAAACTATTGCGAAAAAAATGCATTCACAGTGCAGCACATATATTAAACATGTAAAAAATATACGGAACGTATATACGTTAGCAACTTGCAATATGAACTACATCTTCAAAGACAGTTAAAATAGTACAAGTTGAAATTGGTATAAACCTGCAAAAAAGTTCTTCAAACAAAAACTGTCTATCTAGTAGTCAAGATAAACGATGTATCCAACTCCATGAATGTTCAGACATGCAGCAATCACATGACTAAACATAGCCAATAAAGATTTCTAATGGCTGCAGTTTTCAAAACACAAAAATAAAAGCCTACCTTCAACTATTAAAATGCAGCGACTAAAAAATGTAAAGACACAAAATTATCTAAAGTTAATAATGAAACCTACCCAAGGCATAGATGTTTACTTGTGTAGAAAAGACACTTGCATATACCAAAGCACAAACGTTCACATGTATTGTGGAATATGTCAATTAGAGGTCACAAGATGACAAATATAAAAATACATGCGAGATGCAACTGCAGTGCCAGATTAAGAGTAGTAACACGCGCATATAAGCAATATAGGTTAAAATCAAAAAGCTTACCCAGAATTCCCGATTATAATGCAAGTGGCTACCTTGTAATACATGCATAAGTATTATACAGTAAAGGAAAATATAAGAAACGTATTTATGCTAGCCACATGCTATTAACAATGCATATACTAGAAAACATGAAAGAATGACTTAAGATAGAGTTTATGCAAACCTGCAAGACGAAGATCACGATTCTAAAGCAAAAAAATCTGTCAAACACAACATGGTTATTATAATGAAAAACGTTATTTTAACTCGATATATAATCAGTGATGCCACTAGCATGTGACTACACCTACCCAATGCAAAATAAACATTAACGTTGCAGCATTGTGCATGGAAACCTTACTACACCTTTTGTAATGAAGCAATGAGACAAATACGTGCCAAAACACTTATATCTAGTATAGCACAGACTCTACAAAACAACCAACACAATGAACAGAGAAATGCATCCATTGTCTACAGAAATGCTAATAAAAAGCAATTAAACAGCATCAGAATAAAATATATCATATATACACTAAAGAAAAAAATAAGACAACCATTGTTGCAGATGTCTCGTTCAGAATATAGGCTTGAGGAAGACCTTTTTATTCAAGCCTGGTTCTGTATATGCTTTCAACAAAAATATCCATTTATGTTCACTACTCTGTCTTGTTTCTAACATCAAGTTCCCTTAAATTACTTCTCATAAGCTCTATAGCAAAATATTTGAATGAATGTTTGTTTCTTACTGCCCAACATGTTCAGCAAGAGCATTAGTGCTTCTGCATCTTGTAATGTAATTTAAATGTTGAAGAATCCTGTCTATGAACATCCTATAGGTCTTGCCTATATAGAAGGCACTGCAACATGTAGTAGCCAAATAAACCAGGTCTCTACTCCTACAATCAGCATAAAAATTCAAATTAACAGTGGTACCAGAAATTTGATGTACAAATGAACAAGTGTAGATATAGTTGCAGGCTTTACAGTTACGACACCTAAAAGTCCCCTTCCTGTCAGAAACAGGCATACCAAAACCACTTAAAACTCTTGTAGCACACAGCTGTCTTTTCAGCGATAAATTGTTCTTAAAATAAAACTTGAGTTCAAGATCAACCACATTCCTGATATCAGAGTCTGCTAACAGAATAAGCCAGCTCTTCCATAAACATCACAGACTAAGTTGACATCATTGGAATATGCAAACAAGGGTCTGTTCTTAACAGAATTACATGGAGGTAAGGGGGCAGGGTGTCTAAGCTCCTTTCTCCTGGAGCAACAAGGTTTCCCTAAAGTGTCTTTCAAAGCTAGTGTCTCCCCACATTTATCTAATGCAGACTTACTGCAGCCTCTATCCATAAAATCTTTAAATTGTTTAAAGAGTGCAACTGCATCATCTCCTTTATGTAGCCTCATGTTCATAAGGAACTGTCCTTTCAAAATACTGCGAGCAACATGACCTGGGTGCATACTATTTCTCAAAAGAAGAGTATTTTTCTTACAAGTTTTCTTGCGAATGCATGTAACCAGCTCATGCAGATAATTTCTGCAGACAGAGATGTCCAAAAATCTATAGCATCGCTGTAAGATGTGTAACCAAACTTAAGAAAACTCGTTGTTTCATGCAGAAAATCAATGTAAGCCCCAAGGTCACCAACGGTCCCAGTTTTTCCGGGACAGTCCCAGTTTGGAAGTCTCTCTTCCCAGAATCCCAAACATTGTCTTTGGGACACAAATGTCCCACTTTAGCCCGCTCAGTCTAAATGGTGACCTGGCTTCCTGGGGCGGCCAGTCCCCTTGCTTTCCCATCCTGAGCAGCTCTGGGGACTTTGTGATTTTTCAGAGATGCCATTGGGTATGGGTTAAGGCCAGATGCCTTTGCCCTGGGAGGAGCCTTTTAGTCAGTCACTCCCTCAAGGACTTCCGTCATGGGGGGGGGGGGGGGGGCTCTGCCTGACCGTACTCACCAAAGCAGATGTTCTCCAGGCCAAGCACCCATCTGCCCAGCGCTCCCTTACTGACCTCTGTCAGGGCTGACCCCTACAGGCCTCCCCTTTGACCTGGCCAAGAAACCTCCCCCCCCCCATGTCGGGGGGGACTCAGCTGCCTCCATGTCTCCAGCAGACTGCAAATCGTGCTGGATTACTCATGCCCTTGGACCCTCTCAGGGGAGCTTCCCTCTGATCCCATCCACCCCTCTGGAACTCTCCTTGGCTGCTGAGGGGCAGATCCGCTCTCATGAAGGCTTCAGAGTCCCCCTGCTTTCTCATTCAGAACAGCTCTGGAGATTTTGAGATTTTGCAAGGATACCATCAGTTATAGGGTGAAGTTGGATGCCTTCACCTTGGCAGGAGCTCTCCAGGCCTCTCCTCTGTAATTCCTGGCACTTCAAGGACGCCCATCATGGGAAATTCTGCCTGACCCTGCTCACCCAGGCAGGAGCTCTCCAGGACTCACTGCTGTCCACCCCAGCGCTCCCTTAAAGACTTCCATTGTGGAGAGCTCTGCCTGACCCCCTCCTGCCACTATCTGCCTCTCTTCCCCTTCCAGACTTCCATCCTAGAGGGGGCATGGTCCATACCCCCTCACACAGGTGGGAGCTGTCCTGTCCTAGTCACTTTCCACCTCTCTCTCCCAAACTTCTATAAGGATGGACCCCCCTCCAGAATTCTACATCTACCCAGGAGAGACCGCTCTTTTCCACGGTTACATATCTCATGACTGCTGCCAAATCATGCACTGTCACATGTGGTCTTGGAGCCTCTCAGGGGATCTTCTCAGCTTCATGGAACTCTGCTAGGCTGCGAAGCCTCAGACAGTCTCTCAACCAGACTTCAACAACATCGGGTTCTCCCCTTTGCCTTGCGCCTATGGCTTTCAAACTCACAGGGGATATGGCCCTGGGTCCCGCCCATCTTGACACTTTTTGTGGCATACATCAGTCTCTCTCCCCCATGGTGCCAGGCACCAAAGAATGTGCATTGCTTCAAGCCTCCTGGCATGTGGCCTCTTACATCCTGGGTGGTGGTGTTCACAGAGTGGCATTCCCACGATGCTGGGTGAAGAATGGGAGGCCACCCTGCTGTCCCTAGTGTGAGATGACATGGTGGCCCTATCTCCACTCCCATAGGGGCCAGGAGAATGGAACTGCAGACCTGGCTTCCCGGGGTGGCCTTCAAGTATCCCAGTTTAGGTCCTGTAACAAAATGGTCACCTTGGTCATGTTCACCATCTTTCCAGATGATACGTCTATTGACTTAATAATTTGAATGTATATGGTTTACATCGGATGATCAGTGACGTCCAAAGAAAGCACTTTATAACATATGCAATTTTATTTTACTAGTGGTTTACAATTTACTTTTATAATATGTATTTAGTTAATAACGAACAATGTGAAAGCAGTACTATAGATATGTCTTTTTAGTGATCTTAAATATGCACTTTTAATAGACCAATAAGCTGTCATCTCGTTACATCAGTTTTATTGCTGAACGGAGGAAGGGCACCGAGCCAACTAAACTGTGATACATAACATTAAGTATCCTGTTTTTTTTGCTTATTATTACGAGTTATTTACAGCACTTTTATTGTCTGCATATACTTTTCTAGCTAGTTTCACTGTGTGTGAGGTATTAACTAGAAGTTTTCTACAATTGTTAAGCATCTGGTTGGGTTTGTTCCGATTTTTGTTTCTCACCCTCCTCTCCCTATTGGTATCCTATTTGTATACTTGGTGGCTTTGCAGTTGACTACCTCTACTGTAAATTTGATCTGGAACACTCCTACCAGTCTAGTGTCATTACCACATTCTACCTAATCCAGGGAGAACATTTGAGAAGGCCAATCCACTTATTTTCTGCTCCTGCTTTCCACTTTACAAAAACTAAAACAAAAAAAAAACAAATAAAAACATTTTTTCTAAGCTTGTTTCCTGCCTTTCCTGTAAGTAGTCTAGTCCACATACAGATTTTCTGTATCCAGGACTGTTTGTAAGCTTCTGCGCCCCCAAGCCTTTCAGTGTTGGAGGGAAGCTTTCTAGCTTAATTTTATTTCTTAGAACTAGCCAGTTTACTAGTTTCAGCACTCAAATCTGTATCTTTGAGCTAAGCACTTGTACAGAACTCATTGTAAGCACTAAATAAGCTACAAATTACTACAGCACTCAACTTAACTCACTTGTCTAGAGGAAAACAGTTTTTAGTACTTAATAAACACCTATCCAGGCATGTCTAAGGGTCAGTTCCTGGTGTTTTCTCCTGTCTACCTGATGATTCTGGGCATCTTGGGGCAATGCAGCAATTGCCTCATGTACACAGACAACCCTCTCCTCCTACCACCCAACACTACAACCTGTGAGATATGCACTTATATAACCAAACTGGAAGCAAAGCTCTCTTCACCAAAGACTGGACTAGACAGTCAAGAGAAGGTAAATACTTGCACCAGACCACACTCATCACATAGTCCCTCAAAACCTACACCACCAAAATACACACATAGAAACACAAAACACACACCTACATTTGCGGAGGCTCTCAAGTATCTACCCAAGCAGGGACCTCCAAAGTAGAAATGCAAGGAACCTCCACCCCCCCCCCCCAACAAAACCCAAATGATACATAGCCCACAAACTCAGTGTGTCACTCAACCACAGCCCATAAGGCATAACAACGTACCCAACACTCTAGTCATAGGTGACTCTATAGTCTGGCACACTGATGTTCCACTCACAAGGCTAAACAAGGAGAAAGTTACCATCAGCTGCCTGTCAGGTGTCAGGATCCACCACATAACACACACACTCAGGTCACTCCACAACAAGTACAAATATGGCTCTGTCATTGTCCATGCTGGTGTGAATGACCTGAGATGTGCCTCCCTGGACTACATGAAAAGAGACATGGAGGAGCTGTCCGATCTTGTAGCTCAGGCAGGTATGGCCCTAGCCCTGAGTAGCATCCTGCCATCACCCAGAATACCACCACAGAACAAGGACAAAATAATTGACTTCAACAATTGGCTAAGCTTCTGGTGTCATTCTAAGGGGATCCAGTATCTATCTGCCTGGAATGACATGATCGACAAACCACGATACTTTGCCAGAGATGGCCTGCACCTGTCACCTTTGGGATTCCGGATACTGGCTAAGGCTCTTGCCACCCCTACAGTGCCTTTTTTAGGCAAAGTTCAACTGACAAATTCACCACCGTAACAGGTACAAGCAAGCAAAATCTGAGGGTAATGCTACTTAATGCTAGAAGTCTAAACCTCAAAATGCACTCACTCGAGACACTCCTTAAAATGGAGAACATCGACATCTGTGCAGTGACAGAGACCTGGTTCAAGGCTCCAGAGAGCACCCCTGCATTACCAGGCTATAATTCATACCACACCTTTCGGCCACCTAATCTGGACCGAAACACTAAAGGCGGAGGCGTGTCCATATTCATTAAGGATATCCACACCTCCAGGCTAGTTGCTCAGCATAATGCATCCGAGATTATGCAAGTGCAACTAACTCTCGGCAAGACTGCAATTCAAATTGTAGCTTGCTACAGATCCCCCACTATGCCCCAGGATTCCCACTACTCATTTCTTGATACACTGGAAAATATTAGGGTACAACTTAACACCCTAATAATGGGTGATTTTAACTACCCCTCCATTAACTGGGAAAATTACTCATGTATCAACTCTTGTGCTCAACGTTTTCTGGAATTCATAAATTCCAATGCCTTGGATCAACTTATGCACACCCCCACCAGGGGCAGCAATATCCTATACTTGGTCATTACCAACATGGGTAACCAGTGTTCCACACCAGAGGTCAATTCCAAAATTTCTCCAAAGTCAACTTCACGCTTCTTAAGACAGAAGTGGCAAACTTCATGACACCCATGCTGATGGACAACAGAGGTACGACTGCTGAATCCTATACAAATGCACTTTATAAGCACTTACACGAGTGCATGGATCATGCAATCCCTAACAGAACTAAGATGCTACCCTCCAAAAAAAGGAAGCCAATCTGGTGGTCCCCTGCCATAAACAAATTCTACAACAAAAGAAAGAATCTGTTGCAAAAAAGAGTAAAATCCCATGATTGGAGGAACTTCGTGGTCAGCCTCAGTAAGAAGCTGAGATCCCTCATAAAATACTCCAAAGCTAGTTACGAAAACAAAATCGCCACTAATTCTAAAGACAACCGCAAAGCATTCTATAGCTATGTCAAGAATCTCAATGGCAACACTCAGATCTGCTCTGAGTTACAGCACAATGGCACTAAATATACAGAACCAACTGATATTGCCAACATCCTGGCAGATAGGTTCAGTGCTAACTTTACCCTTCTCTCACCCCCTAAAGGGCCCATCTCTATACCGGAAGAATGCAAAGTCCCTGTAATCACGACTGCACAGGTAAAAAAAACTCTCTCCAAAGCCAAGAACACAGCATCCATGGGACCTGACAACATCGCAGGCTGTGTTCTACATGAACTACAGAACGAACTGGCACCCCACCTAAGTACCATGTTCAATCATAGCCTCACCTCAGGCTTTGTGCCCACTGAATGGTGCACAGCAACGGTTATCCCACTCCACAAAGGGGGAGCCACCACGGACCCCAGGAACTACCGCCCCATTAGCCTGATGAGCCTGGTCTGTCTGAGGAACGTATCATCATGGAACTTATAAACAATGACATTGGTAATCTCCAAACTCTGGACACTACCCAGTTCGGGTTTGTAAAAGGCAGATCATGTCTCCTAAACCTGACAGATTTCTTTGAAGCCCTAGATGAGGGTAAGGCGGTTCACACTGCCTATCTAGATCTTGCCAAGGCTTTCAACACCATCCCCCACTCTGGAATTCTAGATAAACTCACTAAACTAAGTATAAATCCCTATGTCACAAGATGGGTTGCCAACCGGCTCACTGACAGAACCCACACTGTGAAAGTAGCAGACTCTACATCCAACTTCAAACCAGTGACAAGTGGAGTACCACAGGGTTCAGTCCTGGGTCCTCTCCTGTTTGGTATCTACTTCTCTGAAGTACAGGCTAACACAGAAGGTCTTTGGCTAACAGTTCGCAGATGACTCTGGACATCCTACAAAAGGGCCTCACTGAGACAAATGCCTGGTGTCAAAGCCATGGCCTTAAGCTCAATGCCAAAACGTGCATGGTCATCCCTTTTGGTAAAAACTCTGTACCCATGAACTACCACATAGGCGGTAGTCTACTTAACACCAAAAGTGTGATAAGAGACCTTGGGACACAGGTGGACAGTAGTCTCTCCTTTGATAATCACATCACCGCAGTAGTCAGAAAATCCTTCTACATGGCACACCTCATCACAAAAGGTTTCTCATCCAGGAAAAAAGAGGTAATTGTTCCCCTCTACTCATCACTCATTACACCCATTATAGAGACAATGCCCCTTTTGGTATGTACCTCACAAGACATCTATAACAACTGGAAAGGCCGCACAAATACCTCACAAACAGGATTACAGTCTCAAACAGATGCCCTATGCAGACAGTCTCAAAAAAACTCCAGCTTTACTCTGTCGCATATCACCTACTCAGAGGCGATCTCTGCCTAACATACAAAGCTATGTCAAACCCAGAGCTGTTGGACATGCTCCACTTAAAGAAATCCCTCCGAGCTACAAACTCGAGGGACCTAAACCTTGTCACAATAAACAGAACATGATGGAGGGGATAGATTTCTGTCCCACAGACTTCCCATACTCTGGAACAAACTACCTATCTATATCAAACAAAACTCTTCATTAGCACTCTTCAAGAAAAATCCTGATGATTGGATGGGAGATAGGAAATTCACCCCGGGAATCACTTCTGTGGCTCTGCTTGACAGGGGCACAGGAAAATAATTTTATTGGGTGGCAAAAGCCAGGGTAATGTTTGGCTAGGCTTATATAGGCCCTAGGGCCAATAGCCTAGTACCTTCCTATGAACCTATTAGTTGACATGCGAGTGTTTTGAGCTATTACGATTGGTTGTGTCTTACATTTTAAATGTCTTGGTTTATTAGTTGTTAGTTAATGGTCTGAAGAAGCAGAATACTTTCTGCGAAAGTGCTTACCTGTTTTAGTCAATAAGAGCTTTTTGGATTCTGAGTGTGAATCATTTGTACAGCCATGTTTGGAAGGGGTCTTTTATTCTATTGAACTTTGTTGCTGCTGTAGAGACCCCAACCTTCACCGAGTGATCTTTGTTTAATCTTGGTATACTTTTTTCCTCCTTAGCCTGTTCTACAGCAAAAAATGTCTTTGATCCTCCATGAAAAATATTCTTAAGACAGCTGGATATAGCAGCTTGAATCTCACACCGTATGCCTGCCTCTCTACATTCCCATATTGCTGCAGTAAATTTGTGTTTCTTCTGCCTGGTATATGTCAATAATCATTTTCCACAAACACTCCAAGTTTTAACACCTTTCCCTTATGACATAGTTTTGTCAAGATAAGCTCTTTTTGCTGTTATGATTGCTCCTTTACTAATACAAGTCTTGACTGCTTTCTCATAACCAAGTTTGAATCATATACTAGAGATGCCCTTTCAATTAATTAGAAGTTATGTACCTACCATAACGTTCCATGTTAGTTGTCTTCTCTCGCCTTCTTTCTTGCTGGATGGGTTCAGAGCCGATCCTCGGCTCCGACTCGGCACTTGCTTTAACTCGAGAACTCCTTTTACCAGCTCGAGGCAACCCTATATCCCATGATGCAAGGCGGAACTACCTCAGATCTCGTTTGGCAGCTAACTTACCCTGCTAAAGGTTATCCTAACCAAATTAGGAACAAAGTTTCCTAAAAGAAGTCCTCATAACAAAGATCCAGAGGAAACAAACTAATAGGAACTCTTCAAGATCTGTCCAGGCCAGGGGGAAGGAGGGAGGGATGCAAGAAAGAAGGCGAGAGAAGACAACTAACATGGAACGTTATGGTAGGTACATAACTTCTAAATGTTAAGTTGTCAATCTCGCCTTCATTCTTGCTGGATGGGACCGTCCCTAGCACCTGTATCCTGGGTGGCTCAATGGAACAGACTCTTGAGAACTGTGGAACCAAAACTGGCCCTATCTCTGGAGGCCAAATCCAACTTGTAATGAGAAACAAAGGTATGAGGCGTGGCCCAAGTAGCTGCTGCACAAATGGTATCAATGGGAAGTCTATCCTGAAAAGCTGCAGAAGCGGATAGACTCCTGGTCGAGTGTGCTTTTGGCTTAGAAGGTAGTTGTTTGCCTCAGAGAGTACACATAGGAAATGGTGGAAGTCAACCATCTGGATAAGGTCACTTTAGAAACTGGAAGACCTAACCTGTTTTCTGCATAAGAAACAAACAATTGGTCCGATTTTCTAATTTGTTTAGTCCTATGCAAGTAGTACCTGAGCTGACGATGGACATCCAAAAAATGCAATTTCTGTTCAGCTCTGTCAGAATAGTTAGGGAAAAAGACTGGTAAATCTATAGATTGGTTAATATTGGTTTGAGATACAACCTTGGGGAGAAAGGAAGGGTTAGTTCTTAACGATACCCTGTCCTTATGAAAAACCAAATAAGGTGAACGAATACAGAGAGCCTGAATCTCGGAAACCCTTCTTGCAGAAGTGACAGCCAGTAAAAATATAGTTTTCCACGTCAATAACTTCAAAGAACATGAAGCAGACGGTTCGAAAGGACGTAGTATCAAGGATGCTAACATTAAGTTTAGATCCCATTGCGGAGGAGGATGCTTTATAGGTGGTTTTAGGAGAAAAACTCCTCTCAAAAAGGCCTTGCATAATCTATGAGACATGATGTTATTGTCATGCAAGCCAACATGATACTTAGAAATGGCAGCCAGTTGTACTTTGACTGTAGATGACGAGGATCCCGAATGAAAAACCTCCGCTAGGAAATCTAAAACAGAATGTACGGGAGCAGTAAAAGGATCAATATTTCTGGAGTTTGCCCATATCGAAAACCGTCGCCACTTGCTAGCATAAATAGTCCTAGTGGACGACTTCAAAGAAGACACTAAAATGTCTCTGACTGAGTCAGAAATCATTGGTAGCCTGGCTAGGGAAGGAAGTGGAGCAACCAAGCAGTGAGGTTGAGAGAATGAATGGCCCGGTGCTGCTGACCCAACTGGTGGATCAAAAGATCCGGAACTGGGTCCAGATGCCAGGGCTGCACCAGAAGGTGACGATGCAGAGATGGAAACCAAATCTGTCGAGGCCAAAAAGGAGCAATGAGGATCAATTTGGCTCTCAAAACGGTGGCTTTCTGAATGACTTGTGGAATCAATGGAAAGGGAGGAAAAGCATAAAGAAGTCCCCGAGGCCAATCCTGGGTTAGAGAGTCTCTCAGGGGTTGACCTGGAAGGGGAAATAGAGTGAAATAGTCTGGGCACTTGTTGTTTTGAGGGGTAGCGAAAAGATCGCAACAAGGAGTGCCCCACTTCAGAAAAATCTGATCCACTACAGATTGATTGAGAGACCACTCGTGAGGCATCAGAATAGATCTGCTTAGCCTGTCCGCCAATAGGTTGGACCTGCCGGGGATGTGCGTTGCTATCAGAAACCGCTGAGAAGAGATCGCCCATTGCCAAAGTCTGAAAGCTTCTCCACATAAGGGATAGGACCTGGTTCCGCCCTGTTTGTTGATGTACCAGACCACGGACATGTTGTCCGTCTGTACTGCAATAGTCCCCGTGGGAAGAAAGTCGTCGAGGGCTTGCAACGTTAAAAGCACTGCTCTCATCTCCAGGACATTTATGTGCAGATGGTATTCTATGGGTTGCCACGTCCCGTGGACCATCCTGCCCTGATAATGCCCCCCCCACCCGATCAGAGAGGCATCCGTGGTGACTGTGGCAACTGGAGGAGGGGGAACAAAGGGTCGGCTCTGATGAAGAAGAGGGGAAGATATCCACCAGCCCAGATGAGCCCTGCACGACTGTGTTACTAAGATTTCATGTCTCATCGGAAGATTGTGATACGACCACTGCGTGAATAGCATTCACTGCAGGAGACGCATGTGAAAGCGAGCCAGTGGTAAAAGAACAATGGCCGCAGCCATTAGGCCTAGAACTTTCAGGACAAACCTGGCTTTGATCTTGTTGCTTTGTAACAGAAGTCGAACAAATTTTTGGATGTCCAGAATTCTTTGATCTGTTAGTCTGGCTAACATTCTGACGGTATTTAACTCTGCGCCTATAAAGGTGATAGATTGGCAAGGCAGCAGAGAAGATTTTACGAAATTTACTGAAATTCCCAGATTCTTGCAAAGCAGAAGGGTGTAGTCTCTGGACTGAAGAAGCTGACACTTGGTGGTGGCGGAGAGGAGCCAGTCGTCCAAATAAGGAAACACCTGGAATCCTAGACGTCTCAGGTGAGCTGTGACCACTGCCATGCATTTGGTAAACACTCTGGGGGCTGAAGTGAGGCCAAAGGGCAGGGCTCTGAATTGGTAATGACTGGTCCCTAGCCGAAAGCGGAGAAACCTCCTGGAGCGCCTGTGAATCTTTATGTGATAGTACGCATCCTGAAGGTCTATAGAGCACATCCAGTTGTCCTTGCCCAGAAAAGGCAGAATGGACTGAAGCGTGACCATCCGGAATCTTGCCTTTTTGACAAATCTGTTCAGATTGCTCAGGTCTAATATTGGTCTCCAATCTCCCGTCCTTTTGGGGACCAAAAAGAATCTTGAGTAGACGCCGGATCCTACTTGGTCTGCCGGTACTGACTGGACGGCTCTTTTTTCTAGGAGTTTTGAAACCTCCTGTTCTGCCAAATCCCTTTGACCGGGTGAGATGTCTGGAAGGGACTGTGGAGGTACGGGAAACCTTACGAAGGGGATCTTGTAACCCTCGGATATAATAGACTGTACCCACTTCTCTTTGGATAGGGATTGCCAGGCTACTGGGTACAGTGAAATCCTTCCCCCAACTGCCTCCAAGGGTGGACAGTCGGGCAACACCTCAGGGATGCTGAAAGGGCTTCTCAGGAAGAGACTCCCTGTTGCCCTGGTTCTGAGGACCCCCCCTGCCTCTAGGGCGGCGTCTATTATTGTTACCCCCTCTGCCTCAACTGACCACGTGTGTCCGGTGTAGCTCCTTGGGCTTTACGGAACCACATCTTCCCCCCTTTCTGACCCTTGGGATATGGTCTAGAAGGAGCGGAAAATTGGACTCCAACGGCAGAAAGAGTTTTACCGTCCTGCTCACACCTGGTCAAGGTATCCTTCACTTGAGGTCCGAACAAAGCCGAACCATCAAAGGGGGTATTAGTGAAGGACGCCTTAAAGGGGTCCGCAAAATTACACAGCCGCATCCAGGCTTGGCGTCTAAGAGCAACTCCTGTGCCTGCGGCCCTGCTCGCTCCATCGGCCGCATAAGATATGAGCCGCATGGAGGAGTTAGATATGGAATTCTGGATAGCAAGCTGTGAGGAATCTTTTCCTGAGCCCCAGCAGCAGAAGGATCCTGGACTACTTCACCCAGTTCCTTGAGAATATCTCGCTGAAGCCTGGTGAAGTGACAAAGGTAATTCAGCGAACGCATAGCAAAGGTCGCTGAAGAAAACATCCGCTTTCCATACCTGTCCATGGCCCTAGAATCCTTGTTAGGAGGATGGACAGGTACTGAAGGATCCGCCAGTTCCTTCTTAGTGGCCGCCGCCACCACCATAGCATCCACAGAGACACCTTTGGAAAGGAACTGTTTATCCGACGGGGCCGTAATGAACTTGGATGGTCTTCTGGGGACAGGTTCCACAGAATCTGGAGCCACGCCTTCGAGCCACTACCTGCATAAGTGGGTCGAAGGCGGAGACACCCAGGAGGTGGAGGGTCGGGATCCAAAGCCTCCAGGTATACCGACTCATCCTCGGAGGGGTCAATGGAGGCCAATTCCCCTCTGTTTGAGGAGCTCAAGGATGTCTGAAAAGGAGACATCCTCAGAGGGGGACCGTGGGGAACCCTCCGACTCATCTAAGTCGGTATCAGATGTAGTAGACTCAGGGGAGTCTGTGCGTTTCCTCTTACACGTCCTCTTCCGAGGGGGTTCCCCTGCAGGGTCAGGAGAAACCTCGGAAGAGGAGGAAATTCCCAGTGGGGAAACCTGGGGCGATGGATCCCTGGGCCTGAGAGCAAGAGGCTGGCAAGAGGCATCTGCAGGCACTGATGAGGGAGGAGCTAGAGGGATGGACCGTTGACCGGGCTCAAAGGCCAGGACACTCCTCATCACCTCAAAAGGCTCCTCTCCCCGGGAGGCCGGAACATACCCGCTCCGAAGAGACAGGAATGGTTGGCTCCAAGGAGAGAGAAGGCTCCGAGGCCGATGTCGGCGCCGAGCTTACCAAAGCCGAGGCCCCGAGAGGGAGAGCGGGGTTGGACAAGGGTCCGATGCCACTAGCCCCCTCGGAGCCGACAGTGGAAACCCGACGACTGGATCCCTCCAAGGAAGGTCTCAAGGAGGAGATCGGAGCAGAGGACGACGGAGCCGAAGGATGTATCAGCTCCGGCATCGAAACAGTCGCTGTCCCAAGAAGCTCCGGCTCCGAACTCTGGTGTGGAGTCGGAGGAGGAAGTTCAAGAATTGGGGCTATAGCAGAAGTCTGTTGAGACGGGCTATGGAGCATTTGGGCCAGTGCCTGAGACTTCAACAGCCTGCTTACCACCCTCTCCAAGTCGTGGTCAGACAGCCTGGAAGATCTCGAAGATCGGCTCCGATGGCTCCGCTCCGATAAAAGAGGAGATCCCGGAGCAGAGTGAATACTCAAAATAGAGGGGGACCGGGATCTCTTACGGGTCGAAGCCATCGGAGCCGAAGTCCCTAGAACCCCAGATGGAGCCGAGGATTTCTCGGCCCCGAAGCTGGATAAAGTGTTGGCTCCAGCCGGAGCCGACAAGGCCACCGCAGTCAGGGTATCGGAGCCAGCCGGCACCGAACCCACTACTTGAGTCGAAGTAGTATCGACTCCAGCCGGAGCCGGAGCCACCGGAGGAGGCTTGGACACTGTAGCCTGAGCCTTCGGTGGCTTATGAGGTTTTCCTGACCCTGATTTAGGAGGAGAACCTTCAGGTTTAAGTAAACCTCGGAGGATGAGTTTTATTCCTCCTTTCCTGCAGGACTCTCTGGCTAAAAGCATGACACAAAGCACAGGAGTCCTGCAGGTGCAAAGGCCCCAGGCAATAAACACAAGAAGTGTGACCGTCTGTCAGAGACATTTTCTGACAGCACTGGTCACACTTCTTGAAGCCTGAGACTTTGCCTTCTTTTGACATCCTTAGGAGGATAGAACACAAACAGTCCCCACAAACACACAAATTAATCCCTTACACAAACACACAGGAAGGGATAACCAAGGGGAACTAGGCCTGACTAAACTACTTAAAATTAAAACTTATAAAAGTTTATCAAAAGGTTGAAAAATAGGGAATAGGGTGGGCTGTAACTAATTACAGACTACACTAACACTAACAGGGAAAAATAAACCCCTAACTACACTTTTTCTTATTTTACTAAGAAAAACTTACCTCAGCTGGCAAAGGAGACCTCTTTCGCTAAGCGGCAAACGAGATCTAAGGTAGTTCCACCTTGCATCATGGGATATAGGGTTGCCTCGAGCTGGTAAAAGGAGTTCTCGAGCTAAAGCAAGTGCCGAGTCGGAGCCGAGGATCGGCTCCGAACCCATCCAGCAAGAATGAAGGCGAGATTGACAACTTAACATCTTATTTTTTTTGTGGAATACCAGTCCAGTTGCTTATTGGTGTATTAATAAAATTAATATAATCTCTTCCTTTCAACTTCTCTGATACAGCAGAAAAATTACAGTTGTTCTAAGCGCGTTCGGTCTTCTAGGTCTACCATTCCTTGAAAAAGCTCTCCTTGAGAATTCTCATACTCAGCCAGAATTTTCATCTTATGAACCCATTTGTCTGAAACTCTGTTGCCAAAGAGAAAAGTGGAGATTCAGACTTTCTTGAAGGGAAATGGGGCTGCTGCCAGGGTGCAGAGGGGGACAAGGTCCCTTAAAATATGCATTTTGACTTGTTTGACTGCCCTTGGTTTTGGGAGGTTCAAGAATTCTTTTTGGAACCCCTTTACCATTTCTTGTTAAAAGTCTGTTTGCCTGCATTTTGTTAGGTTAGAAAATCCCTTAGAAAATTTGGAAAAGGAGGGCTTGAAAATCTTAGATTTCCTTTATCAGTGTACCCCTTTCATCATACGTTTTGATCACTTCTGCAGCACAGTGGGATCCAAAAATTAATTCTTGATTCAAATGAAAATTTAAGATCGCATTTTCATCATCAGAGAGATTCCCAGCATGCAACCAGGCAAACCTTTTCAAAACAGTATCAGTAGCCGTAGCCCTGGAAGAAGTATCAACTGAGTCACACATGCACTGTAAACCATGAGTAATGACTTGTACAAAAGTAATATATTTAAAGCTGAATTTTCCTAACAATAAGAAACTGCAAACAAAACCTTTCTCATACTTTCACAATTAGAACAAACTTTAACTATGAGCCTGACAATAAAAAATTCTGAAAAATCAAAGTTGCAAAAGCATACAACCCTTAGTGCTCTTCCAGTGATAACACTTGCACATCCTGGAAATGGTCTCAGAGAAAGAGACACCCCCCACAGGGAGATTCAGAAACTGAGCTCTCCTCTAAGTCAATCAGAAATCTGAAGAAAACCTTGCAGCTGCCCTTTCATCCTCCTGTCCAGATTCTGAATCTTGAATTTCTTCAGGAAATGCGGTATCCCTCTTTCCTTTACCAGAAACAACTTTACAAGAAGGATCAATAGCCTACGTTAACCCTGAATCAGACCCAGTAAAATACTCCTGCCCAAGGAAATTTGAGAAGATATGTATTCAGTTCTCTATTTTTTACTGGAAAAATGGGGTCAACAGTGGTATTAATGGCAGTAGCAGCTTCACCAGGAACGGTCACAACATTCTGGCAAAACAGGGAAGCCTAGCCTGCCCTGTTCCATCTCCCAGGGCCAACAAGAGTGGCTCCCCTTTGACCACTACAGGACCCCAACGGCTACACAAAACATGGTTAACTCATGGTCCATCGTGGCTGTAGGTGCTGCACTAAAGGGCTCTAAAGTCAAAAAATGAGGGGTTGGAGGTACAATTAATGGCCATAGCAGAGTCATCTACCCACAGAGGCAAATTGTTAGCCTGCTGTAGTGGCAAAGGCTGTTTGCGTAACTTTCTTTTTGTGGCTAAAAGAAGAGAAGGACCAACTTGGGGACAGCAGTTTGTTTCATGATTAAGCCGAAAATAGTGCCTCTTTCCTGTAGAAAACATGCAGGAAAAGCTAGTAAAGCTTAAAAGTTTTTTAAAAATCATTTTTTCACATAAAACATAGTAAAAAAACTTTTGCCAACCCCAAATAGTAAAATAAACATTCTCTCCGCATAAAAAATGCTTTTCAGTTTGATCAAACAACTTTTAAACGGACAGGAAAAAAGCACTCTAAAAGTACAACATTGTCTAACAACAGTCCGTTAATACACAAACTCCTAGCTTTAAAATAACTTTCCCTAACAGGACAAAAAAAATATTTTATTTTTCAAATGGAAGTGTTTTCCTCCAAAAGGAACCTATCTACCCAGCCAAGGAACAGCACAAGCCTACTGTTGATCCTCAAAAGACTCAGAGGACCACACTCTTGGCAGCAGCAAAGCTCTAAAGGGCTTTGCACCCAAACTTGTCTTTTTAGTCAGCTCAGTTCATCTTGACTGATAGTTTAGGTGCACATAAGGTGTCCTGAAGCTTTGGAAGCTGTCAAGCTCTTCTGTCTTCAGCAGACTATTACCCATGTAGCTTTTTAAGACTACTGCAGTAATGATTAACAAAATGAACATGATTGAGAATTCCTCTACAGGAGAAGCAGAGGAAATATTCACCTCATACTCGGACTCCAGAGAAATAGGGGAAGAGGATACCTGGGGGGCACAGTCTAAATCTGACTGTGAAGATATGTGAAGGCTGCCAGCCTAGCTAGATACAATTTGTAGATAATTCTGTCATTTGCAAATATTTATATAAGCCACGGGCTTGTTCTCTTAAATGTGAAAAGACTGTATTGGATGTTGAACTGCAAACAGTGCACTCTGCTGTAAGAAAGCTGATAAGTCAAGAATTGTGAAATTCTTTGATCTAAAACTCGGAGCCGAGATGTCTAGAGGGAGGCATTCTGCCTATTTTTTTTGAGGGCAGAGTTAATGGCTAGAATTTACATGTATAATTTATTTTATTGCTCTGGCTTCCTGACCAGCTGCAAGATCAAAAGGACTATTAACCTCTTGAGTTTCTGTTAGCTTGGGAACCAGAAAGAAATGATGTAATCTGAAATGAATTAGTGGTACTGTGTTATCAATTTAAGCACAGAAAGAATGAGGGCATTGAGCATTGGTCTTGAGAACATCCAACTCACCAGCACTCCGCCTGTGTTCTACATGCAAGTTTATTTTAGAACGGTGTTTCTCTTAGATATAACTAGGAACTAGGAAGATTAAATTATTTTTTCTGTACTGATGTCAGAACTTTTCTACTGTATTATTTTAAGTATTTCTCTGTGATCTCTGAACTCTTGACTAGCACTGTGTAGTAAGAAGTATTGTCTTGTGTTTTTATTATTTATTATTAAATAAGTTTAAACCTTTCAACTGTGGCTGTTTTGTGTAGAGATAACTTAAGCTCTAGAGTACATTGCATATATACAGTGATACTGGCCAAGTCACTCCAATAAGCCTTAAAAAGTTCTGGTCACACTTATCATTTGGATAATAATATTGTACAGTATAACTGGACACCCTTTCATAAGGACCTTTTAGTAGCTGATAAATATTAGTGGGTAGTAGCAAGTGGTACTACTGTATAGTCTGGGTAAAAGGGGCACAGCTGGAGAACCTGTGCCAGCCTTCCCCAAGAGTGTCTGTGTGGTTGTATACAACTCATCTCAAAATTGTGTGCGTGTCAGCTACTTGGGCAGGAACATGAATCACTGGTTGGACAGAGGGTGCTGGAGGTTGTAGCTTGCCCACTAGGCTGAGATCTGAACCCTAAAGCTGTGCCAGAGGGGAGTCTTATTGGGGACCTGGAGAGACCAGCCCCAGACTGACTGTGGTCTCTGTGTGCTCTTAAGGGAAATTGTACTTTACTGTGTATGTATTTATTATCCTTTCCTTATATGGACACCCCTCTTTGGTGTTAGTGGTGAGGATTGAGGCTCCTTGATTGCTGGGCCAGTGCACGGGCGTTATATATTAATTGTTTGGCAGTGATGGGATATCCACACCACATATTAATTGGTTGGCAAATACTAATTGGCTTGTAGTGGTGTGGGTAGTGTGAATTCCTGTAGCTTCTGTACAGTGATCACTGAAGGTGTTTTTGTACTCTAAATCAGCCACGCAGTGAAGACTCAGAGTTCAGATCACAACTGTTTTATTTCTTTTGTTAGCTTAGTCAGGGAGAGCAGGCAAGCATGTCAGCAGAGGAGTATGGAAAGCTGACAAGGAGACAGCTGGCCGAGATGTGCCAGGCTGGGGGACTGGTGCATGGAAACCTGACTAAGGCAGATATGATTGCAGCTTTGGTCACAGCTATATCAGAAAACAGCAACCAGGATGACTATTAGACTGGCAGTGGAGATGTACCACACTCAGAGAATGGACAGCTCAACCTTTCTACAGAGGACTTAAAAATCCATCTGGAGCTAAAGAAACTTGAGTTGGAGGTCAAGTGTGTGGAAATAGAAGCAGAGAGACTGAAGCACCTAGAGAGTGAGAACAATGATAAACTGTGACGTTTGCAGGCTGAGGAGAATGAGAAACTGCTATGCTTGGAAGCTGAGGAAAAGGAAAGACAGAGGCAGCATGAAAAGGAGATGATGACTCTTCACCAGATTCATGGAGGTAATGGGGAAGGGAGTAACCGGACCCCAGAAGCACAAAAGGTCAGTAAATTTCTTCCACAGTTTACAGAGGGGGATAATTTTGATAGTTTCATTCATATGTTTGAGAGGGTATGTAAACAGTATGATGTTGACCAAAGGCTCTGGGTACGGTTCCTGACCACCTTACCCCATGGTAAAGCTGTAACTGTGTTGTCTAAAATGTCTGACACTGACAGTTTTAATTATACTACTGTTAAGAACTGTTTGTTAGAACGTTTTAAGCCAACACCTGAAACGTATAGGAAAACGTTTCGTGAGCACAGCCACAAGGCAGATGAAAGTGTGTGTGAATATGTTGCTGAACTGAGCACTTGTTTTTATAGGTGGTTGAGTGGATGTCAGCACCACTTTTGAAGGGCTGGCAGACCTTTTGGTGAGGGAACAAGCCTTTAGCACTTTGCTTGAGGACATGAGGATCTGGTTAGCTGATAGACAATGTGCTACTTCAGATGAGTTGGGGAAGAAGTGAGACCTATACCTAGGAAGCAGGGCATCCCTACAAAGGAAAGGGGCCTCCAGTACTGCTCATGGGTCTAAAGGAACCCATGGCGGGCAGCCAAGACTGCCCCAACAGAATCTGCCAGTAGCAGGGGAAGCCACTAGTCCAAGTACAGGTACAGGACCTAGGGTTAAACATTTTGAATGCAACCAGTGGGGCCATGTGGCATACAGATGTCCACAGAGGCAAGGTGGGAAACAAATGTTGAGGGAGCCAGTAAGTGGGAAAGACAAAATGCCAATAGTAGGTTGTCTTGAGGCAACAATGATATCAAACTACCATCCTGCAGATGTCATGATAGGGAAGGAGTTGGATGAGGCAGCACCATGTGCTTATCCAGTTACACACAGTCATGCTGGGAGACAAGCATGTGGGTCTGGTAGCCTGGAAGAGACCTAGACAGACTGCATACTTGCAGTCAGGACTGGTGAGGAGGTTACTTCAGGGAGGTAGCTACTCTGTAGCAGTGAGACTGAAGGTGAGCCACAGCTGCTTGTGGGTACCGATGTTCCCTAGGACAGAGGGACTGCAAGGGTAGAGGTGAGTAGTAGTAACTAGGCTGACAGTGAGGCAGCGCTGTCAGAGGATACCTGACTTCTGTAGAAGGGGAGCTGGGAAGAGTTACAAAGAGAGAGTTAAGACGGGCTCAGCTCTCAGACCCTACATTGCAAGGCCTGAGGCAGGTAGCTAGTGAGGCACCTGATTCTCAAGGGAAGGGGAAATTTGTATACTGGGACAAAGGGTTATTGTATAGATAGTGGACCCCTGAGGGAGGGCTAGAAGGTGAGAGGGTACAGCAGTTGGTAGTGCCTAGAGCCAGGGGCGGCTCATCCCATCGGACTGCAGTCCTCCCTCCTAGAAAAAAACAAATAAAAATCTGTAAAACAAAAAAACAATTCACGAGTCCCGATCCTCTGCGCATGCGCGGACAACTCAGACTGCCTTTATCAGCAGTCCGGATATGGAGAAAGAGGTACCCAGCAATCATTGCTGTGAGACACCAGGAATCTGTGCGGTGACTACCGCACATAACAGAGGAGCTCCGGACTGCTTCAGCCACAGTCAGAACAAATGAGGAGGACTGAGCTGCTCTCGCGGGACTGTCAGTGCGCAGGCTTCGTGTATTACTGGACAAAGCCTTCAGGTAGGTGTTTGGATTGTGGGCTTGCTTCATTCGCTGGCATTTCGGCTTTTATAATGCAAAAGTGTGTGTGTGTGTGTGTGTGTGTGTGTGTGTGTGTGTGTGTGTGTGTGTGTGTGTGTGTGTGTGTGTGTGTGTGTGTGTGTATGTGTATGTGTATGTAAAATGCCCCAGTTACAATATACTGTTGGCTAGACAGAACAAATGCTGGTGGGTAGAGATACTCAGGCTTGAACCCTGTACCTTCTATGCAGGTGTTAAGTACCTGAATTCCCTACCCACCACCATTTGTAAAAAAAAATTGCAGATTTTTGCCTCATATTTGATCTGATCTGTTCCTCATATTTGTGGTTTCTAAATGTTGCAATGCTTGATATTTGATGGTGCAGTGGTAGCATTGTTGCCTCACAGCTGCAGGTTCTCAGGTTTGATTCTTGGCTGGGTGCCTTCTGTGTGGGGTCTGCATCTTCTCCCTGTGTTTGTGTGGGTTTGCTTTTGTGTCTTCCCATGTTATAAAGACATGTCTGCATTATTTCTTCCTGGGCCTCTGCTGAAAATTGTTTTTTTTTTGTTCCAAGTCAGAGTGTCCTGATTAACAAATGTTACATAAAATTGACAGGCATTTGAATTTCAGACTTCAGGTTTCTGAATGTTTAATTCCTTACATATTTGATGGTGCAGTGGTAGCATTGTTGCCTCACAGCTATAGGTTTTCTTGTTTGATTTTTGGTTGGGTCGCCTTCTGTGTGGAGTCTGCATCTCATCCATGTGTTTGTGTGGATTTGCTCTGGTGTCCTGCCATTTTACAAAGACATGTGTGTGCAGTATTTCTCCCTGGGCCTCTGCTGAAAATTGTTTTTGTTCCGTCAGAAGTAAAACTGACGGACATTTGAATTTCAGACTTCATATTCTACAGAAAATACATAGTAACACAACCTTTTATTCTAGCAATTTTCTAAGTTTATAAGATGAATATTTGAAATTTGTCCTTATTTTTGGGACTGTATTACCCCATTATTGGCTTTGTCCAGGTTTTTTGTGCTAAGGTTGACAGCTATGGCAAGAACTGAATATGTTTGGGGGCTGTATTCCCTCATTACTGGGTTTGTCCAGGTGTTTTGTGCTAAGAGGTTGACAGCTGTGGTGAGAACTGAATTCATTAAATGATAGCCATTTACGTTTCAGTCTTCCTCTCTTTCACAAAGCAGCTGATTTGGCATAGTGGTATGTTGCTCTGACCGTTTTGCACAGGACCTTGGCAGTAAAATGTATGGTGGTAACACAGCATTTTTCTTTCACAAAGCAGGTGATTTGGCATAGTGGTATGTTGCTCTGACCGTTTTGCACAGGGACATTGGTAGTAAAATGTATGGTGGTAACAGCATTTTTCTTTCACAAAGCAGCTGATTTTGCATAGTGGTATGTTGCTCTGACTCTTTTGCACAGGGACCTTGGCAGTAAAATGTATGGTGGTAACACAGCATTTTATTCTAGCAACTTTCCAAGATTATACAAGCAATGTTTAATGTGTCCCTGGTTTTTGGCCTTTTGACCCCGCCCCAGCTGCTGCGAAGTTGAGATGCAGTTGAGTATTGAGTAGATTTTACAAGGAGCTGGGAGCTGAGAGCTGCAGGGGAAGAGACGTTTAGTGCTGCTTATGCTAAGTCAGCTTGCATTGTTAATAGCACAACAGGTTGAGTACTTGCTTTTGATGCAGAAGATTGTTGGTTCTACTCCCACAAGGGGTGAATGCTGCCGTACTGAAAAAGTTAAGATACTATGAGCCTATTATCAGTTTGCCATCCATTTCCTATTGCAATATTACTAGCTTATCATTTTTAATGTAATATAGTTCATTTATTCCTCAGGAGCATCAGACACTATTTTTTTGATGAAACCATGAAATATAAAGGTGCTTGCTAGCAGCAACCTCTTCATTAGTTACAGATTTATTTAATGTGGAATTATTTCGATGACTTTTTTTACTTCTTTAGAGACTGTGCATATTTACTGATAATTGTGGACTGTAGAATTGTGCATATTTACTGATAATGGTTGACTGTAGAAGTTTGAGTAGACTTTTATGATGGAAATGTTCTGAACTGGGCAGTTTTGTCATTATGGGTGCATGCATTTTGTTTCATTGTTTACTGGAAAAATGTTCAAAAACAATAGGAAGGTGTATCAAAGAGCACAAGTATGTTTCATATGCAAGGGGCCTATGATGTGAAAACAGCCCAGAATTAATCTTTATCTGCCACTGGTAAAATGTATTTTCTTCGAATGTGGGTTTCAATGCGGTTTCAATGAATGTGAGTTATAAGGGCAGAGAAATTTTAATGCTAAGTTTGTTTAGCAGATGTCTTAGTGTTTGTGCTGTAAAATGCAAAATAAAACTTTCAAATGAAGTCCAAATCATCATAGAAGTAAATCAGTATGCACACTAGTGTTTATGGTAAATGGAGTGAAATAGCCAAGTAATGGATCATTGGAATGGCTGCAGGGGGAGGCTCCATTCGACCATAATTTTTTGAGGGGGAAGGGTGGCAAACTTAAAGACAGCCCCAGCTGAACTATACCTCCCAACTGTCCAGATTTTCAAAGAATGAATATATTTTTGCTTCTTATTTTTGGTTTGTTCCTCATAAAATTTGTGGTTTTCTGGCAAATCATTTAGGAATTAAGTCACTAAATAATGACACACTGAGTTTCAGACTTCATAACCTTCAGAAAAATGCATGCTAAAGTAAGACCTGTTATATCAACTGTCTCAGTTTATACAAGAGAAATTTTTAGTAGTGTTTATATGTTCCCCCAATATATTTGGCCTTGTCCAGATTTATTGCATTAACAGGTTGAGAGGTACATGCAAATAAATTGCTTTATAGAATTAGGCATAGCCAAACCTCTCAACTGTTCCTGATTTTGGCTCAAAATGTTGCTCTTCCCCCTAATAATCCCTCTGCAAAATAGCAATTTTGGAAGAAAACATGGAGGGTTTACAATTAAGAAATAACTGTAATAATCAGAGTTATAGATTACTTTTATTTCAGAAATGCACGTAGATTCTTTTATTTTGTCAGCTGCTCAAGTTAGCAGTACTAATATTAAAGTGTCCCTTCTTTGACAGGTTCCCAGCTGTATTGTGTGGCTATTTTATATTTTTACATCACATTTTTGGTCCATTTTTCATAAAAATGAGGGTTTTTTTTGGCAAATTAGTGACAAATCATTAAAGACTGAAGTTAGAAAATAATGACAGACATTTGAGTTTCAGATTTCATACCATTCAGAAAATTCATACTAATGCAAGACCTATTCTATTATCTTTCTAAATTTATAAGAGCAATATTTAAAAAATTGTCCTTATTTTTGGGCCTTTGTCCAGATTTTTTGCTCTGAGGTTGAGAGGTATGACAAATGTGTCAGGGCCATCACAGTCAGCCAGAGACATTTCAAATTGTGACATACTTGTTGCACCCCACTCCCCCATGTAGTGACTCTGGATGTGTCAAAGCAAGGCAAGGAGTAGTTATGCAGTGTAAATGTGCAGAGTATCCCCCTCATCCAAGGTAGACACAAGTACTAGAGTGGCTTTTCATCTGTCCTTGATTTTTGCAGAATGGTCTGGTTTCTGTCATATTTTTTGTACTGTTGATTTATGCTTATTACTCAAAGTGCCTGTTGCTCTGTGTTTAAGTAGCAATACCTTAATGACCATCAGGTAAACTTGGCTGAGATCGTAAGATGCAAGTAACCTTTAATAAGCATACTGTTAAAGAATTGCCAACACTGAAAGCCTTTCTGTTGTTGCCATGTAGAAAATACTTAACTAGATAATGTAGAAGCCTTGGGTATTGAAATGCATATGACAGTATTTGTAATAAAGGACAGGATTACATTATTTTAAGAAGCTCATTACACTTGGAGACTTCCAGTCATCTCTGCAGGCTTTACCCGTAAACTAAACAGAATGCCAATCGTGTGGTCCATAACCTGTACAGTAATCCTTTTAAGCAATGTATCTTGAGCTTATTTCTTGTTTGCTTTTCATTTTTTACTTTGATCATGTTTTCCCCATGAAACAAGTAGATAGTTGTCAGGCAGCAGGTCTTTTTTTGGATAAGAAACATTTTTACAAGTGGGGGCATCAGAGATTTCTACTTTCAGCATGTTACTTGGTACTTTAATAAAGCTGAATATAAATTATAAATAGAACTGCAGTGCAAGAAGTGGTTTGAGTTGAGTGCTGCTTGTTTTTCTTATACATGATTTTGAATGGCACTCCATTAATGTATTTAAAAAGTAATTTATTTTTTCATGCCTCACAACCTTTTTGTTTCCATCTAGATATTACGTAAGCTGTCATGCAGCCAATGCATTGAAATATTTTTATTCTTCTACACTTCATTTTGTCTTGATTGGACTTTCATAATGACGGTTTGGCACCCAGGGCAGTGTATTTAGTTAGTTTTTGGCGTTTTGAGCATAGCCCCTCCCCTTTCTAACTGGCCACACCCCTTCTCATTGACCCCACCCATTCAGCTGTCTCCTGCAGCCCCCCTTTGATTTGAAGTCACCAGCCGCCACTGCCTAGAGCCTACCACCTGGCATTTCTAGCCATAGCCCATGACATTCCCTTTGCTGGTCATATGGGCATAAAACGTACAAAGAGACGTATTATGCAGAACTTCTACTGGCCTGGAGATGTAATAAGGTACTGCAGGACATGAGAGCAGTGCCAAAAGGTAGGCAAGGCAGGAGACAAGGTGAGAGCTCCATTGATGCCTTTGCCTGTGATTGAGGAGCCATTTCAGAGGGTAGCCATGGATATTGTGGGGGCTCTGAGTACCCCACATTCCACAGGGGAAAAAGTATATCCTAGTGGTAGTGGATTTTACTACAAGATACACTGAGGCAGTGGCTCTGTCCTCCATTGAGGCAGAAAAGGTGGCAAATGCTTTGTTAGAGATTTTCAGCAGGGTAGGTTTCCCAAAAGAAATACTGACTGACAGAGGTGCCATTTTCATGTCAGACCTGCTGGCTTGTCTGTGGAAGTACTGTGGGGTGAAGCACCTGAAGACCATCCCCAGACTAATGGTCTGGTTGAGAGGTTAAACTCTAAAATCAAGTCCATGCTATGGGAATTTGCAGACCAGTTTAAGAGGGAGTGGGACAAATATTTGCCCCGTCTGTAGTTTACTTACAGAGAGGTTCCCCAGGATTCCAGTTTTTCACCCTTTGAGGTACTGTGTGGGCATAGGGTGAGGGGACCTCTAGATTTAATTTGTGATGAGTGGGAAGGTGATTGCGAATCTCACAAGGAGTCTGTTGTGGCATATGTCCTAAACCTCAGGACAAGGCTCAGGGAACTCATGGGCTTGGCCCAGGAAAACATGGCAAAAGCCCAACAACAGAAAAAGGTATGGTATAACAGGAATGTTCGAGCTAGAGAGTATGCTGTAGGGCAGCAGGTAATGGTTCTCATTCCTGTCAGACACAACAAGCTGCAAGCAGCTTAGGACGGACCCTACAAGGTGGTAAGAAAGGCAAAAAAGAAGTTATGTTCTTACCATAACATTCCATGTTTGTTGTCCTTTAGCTCGCCTTCCTTCTTTCTGGTTGGGTTCGGAGCCGATCTTCTAAAACTCGAAGAGTCCTTACTGGCTCGAAGCTAGCCCCTTATCCTAGCATGCTTAGCGGTAGCTACCCAGATCTCATTTGTGACAACTAACCACTAGATAGGAGAACTATAAAGTACCAAATAACGGAGGTAACCAAACAATACTGCTTCCTTGTACTGAAAAAACAGAACAACAATGGTGACAAGGAGCTGAAAAGCAAAGGAAACTCAGCCAAATCAGCCAAAAAGGGAATTCCTCTCAATCCTATAGGCTGGGGGAAGGAGGGAGGGATGCAAAAAGGAAGGCGAGATAAAGGACAACAAACATGGAACGTTATGGTAAGAACATAACTTCTTTATGTTATGTTGTCCATCTCGCCTTCCTTCTCTCTGGTTGGAACAGCGTCCCCAGCACCTAAATCCTGGGTGGCTCACTGGAAAAGTGACTTCATAACCGTGGAACCAAAAGATGCCCTTTTCCGAGAGGCTATGTCCACTTTGTAATGATTAATAAAGGTATGGGGAGTAGCCCATGCTGCCGCACAAATAGTATCTAATGGAAGCTTGGCTTGAAAAGCTATGGAGGCAGCCAAGGACCTAGTAGAGTGTGCCCCTTACCTTTCCCGGGACAGACACATTCAGAGACTCATAAGTAATAGTATTGGTCAGCCATTTTGACAAAGTCACTTTGGAAACTGGTGAACCTTGCTTACTCTGTGAGAAGGATACAAACAGCTTATTTAATTTTATGATGTCCTTGGTTCTTCGAAGATAAAATCGTAACTGTCTGTGGATATCCAACTGATGTAGCTTATACTCTGCCTTGTTGCCATCATTTGGAAAGAAGACAGGGAGCTCAATTGACTGATTCAAATTATACTCTGAACAGACTTTTGTAAAAAAGAAGGATTTGTTCCAACAGATACTCTATCCTTGTGAAAAATCATATAAGGCAGGCGGATGGAAACTGCCTGTAACTCGGAAACCCGCCTAACTGATGTAATTGCAATCCAGGATAAGAATTTTAGAGGACAGGAAGTGGCTGGTTCAAAGAAAGGGAGGATTAGAGCCGCTAGTACTAAATTTAAATCCGAAGGATGGAGAGGTTCTCGGATGAGAGGCCTTAACTGGGTAGCAACTTTCAAAAAGGCCCTACATAGCTTGTGGGACATGACGTTAGAACCTAGAAGGCCCACATGAAAATTGGAAATAGCAGCCAGTTGAACTCGAATCGTAGCAGCCACTGCTCCTTACTCAAAGGTTTCAGCCAGGAAGTCCAAATTTTTTGAAATTAGTGCTGTAAAGTGTTCGATGTCATTTTGCTCGGCCCAGAAAGATGACCTCTTCCATTTACTAGTGTAAAGTTTCCTAGTAGTCGGTTTGTGAAAGAGACTAAAATATGATGAAACATAGGGGAGATATCCGGAAGCCTGGCTAGGACTGGAATTGGAGAAACCAAGCTGTCAGCTTGAGAGTTTGAATGGATGGATGAAGAGCACCCAACTGATGTGTCAGAAGATCTGGAACCAGGTCCAGAATCCAAGGCTCCTCTTGCAGGTAATGCCAAAGGAACAGGAACCATATCTGATGAGGCCTGTAAGAGGTAATGAGGATCAGCTTGCAACTCAATAACTTTGCTTTCTGAAGAACTTTTGGAATTAGAGGAAAGGGAAGAAAGCCGTACAGAATCTCAGGGGGCCAGTTGTTGGATAAGTGCATCTCTGATAGACAGTCCACAGAACTTGTGAACCTCAAGAGTACCATTTGCACATCAATGTCCTGGAGATGAGAGCGGTGTTACTAGCATTGCAAGCACTTCACGACTCTCTTCCTTTGGGCTATATAGCAATTCAGATGGACAACATGTCAGTGGTGTGGTACATCAACAAACAGGGCGGAACCAAATCTTACTCCTTGTGTCGGGAGGCCCTTCGAGTATGGCAATGGGTGATTTCCTCTCAGTGGAACTAGGGCAAAGTAGCTGCTGCATTTGTTGTTCAGGTGTGAGGCAAAAAGATCGCAGCATAGCTGGCCCCATCTGTGGGAGATCATATCCACCACATCTTGTTTCAGAGACCACTCGTGGGGCATGAGAATTGCCCTGCTGAGCTTGTCCGCTATCACGTTGGACTTCCCCAGGATGTGCGCTGCAACCAGAAAACACTGAGAGGAAATCACTCATTGCCATACTCGAAGGGCCTCCCGACACAAGGAGTAAGATTTGGTTCCGCCCTGTTTGTTGATGTACCACACCACTGACATGTTGTCCGTCTGAATAGCTATATAGCCTAAAGAAAGAGAGTCGTGAAGTGCTTGCAATGCTAATAACACCTCTCTCATCTCCAGGACATTGATGTGCAAATGGTACTCATGAGGTTCACAAGTTCCGTGGACTGTCTGTCCCAGATAATGACCCCCCCCCCCACCCTATCTGGGAAGCGTCCATGGTCACTGCGGCTACCGGATGAAGGGCTACAAAGGGTCTGCCTAGAGTGACTAGGGGAGAGTGGAGTCACCACTGTAGATCTTATTTGCAAGCATCCGTGACTAAGATCATGTGCGACATTGATAGATCCTGATACGTCCACTGAGTGAAAAGGAGCCATTGCAAAATCCTCATATGATAACGAGCTAACAGGACTAGAGTAATGGCAGACGTCATCAAGCCCAAGACCTTTAGGACTAACCACTCCTGAACCTTTGACAAGAGGAGAGACCCGACATCGAATGGTAAGCTGGCTATCATGCCTCTTGTATTTAGTTGAGCGCCTATGAAAGTAATACACAGAGGGCAACAAGGCAGATTTTTCGTAGTTTATTGTGATTCCTAGACATGCAAAAGTGAGAATCATGAGGTTCCTGGCCCTTAAGAGATGATACTCGGTGGTGGGAGTGAGGAGCCAGTCGTCTAGATATGGAAACATCTGGAATCCCAAACGTCTCAGGTGAGCCGTCACTACTGCCATGCATTTGGTCTATACCTTGGGGGCTGTAGTGACACCAAAGGGCAGAGCTCTGAACTGGTAATGACTGGCTCCCAGCCGGAAACGTAAACATCTCCTGGATTGCCTGTCCATTTTTATATGGTAGTACGCACCCTGGAGATCGATAGAGCACATCCAATCGTCCTAACCCAAAAAGGGTAGAATGGACTGCAGTGTCACCATCTGGAACTTTGTCTTCTTTACTGCCCCATTTAACTTGCTGAGATTCAGGATAGGTCTCCAGTCCCCTGCCTTTTTTGGAACTAAAAAGAACCTTGAGTAAGTTCCGGATTCGATCTGGTCTGCGGGAACTTCCTAAATGGCTCTTTTTTGCAGCAAACTTTTTACTTCCAAGGCTGCTTGATCCCGAAGATTGGGTGGAACCATCTGGGACTGATCATTTTTGACTTCTTGGGGGTGTTTGGGAGAAGGGGAATCCCTGGATATTATGCACCGTACCCATGCGTCTTCTGTTATATCTTGTCAGGCTTTTGGGTACAGTGATATTCTGACCCCGACTACCTCCAGAGGTGGGCAGCCGGGCAATCCTTCAGGGATTCTGAAAGGGCCTGGCAAAGAACATATCCCTGTCGCCCTGTTGCGGACCCCCCCCCCCGTCTCCCGTTATTATTTCCCCCTCTGCCCCTAGGGGAAATGATCTCCACAAGTGTCAGGCGAAGCTCCCTGGGATTTACGGAACATTTTACCACTCTTTTGACCTTTGGGATTAGGCCTGGATGTAGTGGAAATACAGACTCGTATAGCAGAGAGAGTTTTGCCATCTCATTCACTCCTGGTAAGAGTCTCTCTAACTTGCGGCCCGAACAAGGCTGAGACGTCAAATGGGGGGTTCACAAAGGAGGACTTGAAGGGCTCCACAAATTGACAAAGGCACTCCTGTGCCTGCAGCCCTACTTGCTCCATCTGCTGCGTAAGAAATCAGGCGCATGGAGGGAGTTAACAATGGAGGTTAGGGTCGCTAGCTGGTTAGCCAACCTGGAAGCCGCTCCCTCAGCTAAAGGATCCTGGAAGGCATCTCTCAGCTGTTTAAGGAGATCCCTTTGAAGTCTTGTGAAATGTGTCAAATAATTCACCAACCGAAGAGTAAAAGCCGCTGAAGAGAAAACACTTTTCCCATATCTATCCATGGCTCTAGACTCCTTGCTTGGCAGATGGATAGAAGAGGAAGTCTATGCGAGTTACTTCTTGGTGGCTGCTGCCACCACCATAGCATAAAATGGCACGCCTTTAGAGAGAAAAGTCTTGTCCTCTGGTGTTGTAATGAACTTGTTAGGCCTTCTCGGAATGGGCTCCATGGTCCCTGGAGCACTCCAAGCCTTTCGACTCACTACAGAAAAAAGTGGGTCAAAAGGGGGAGACACCCAAGAGGTGGAAGGTTAGGAATCAAACGCGTCCAGGTACACAGACTCATCTTCAGAAGGGGCAAGGGGCTTCCAGTTTCCCCTTGGCCTAAGGATCTCCAGGATGTCTGAGAATGAGACATCCACAGAGAGGGACCGTGGGGACCCTTTTGAGTCATCCAAGTCCATGTCAGACGTGAAGGACTCAGGGGAGTTCACATGCTTCCTCTTACATCTTTTCTTTCTGGGAACCTCCTCTGAGGCATGCTCAGGAGAGGTCTCGGAAGAAGGATCGCCCTGTGGGGCTTCCTGGGGCATCAGTTTCCTAAGCTTGGGATGGAGAGGAGGATCCAAAGCAGACACCGGTATCGATGGGGACAGAGCCAATGGAGCAGAGGGTGGAGTGGTCTCGATAGGCAGCACACTCATCACCTCGAAGGCACCACAGTCCGGAATGTAGGGAGCTTCCGGCGAGCCTGAAGACATCCTCTGCACCGAAGGCGATGGCTCCAAGGCAGATGAGTGAGCAAACTCACCTGCATCGAGGCTCCGAGGGGGAGAGCGGGGTCAGACAAGGGTCCGATGCTACTTCCCCCCCTCGGATCCAACAAGAGTCTCGGTGCCCAGACCCCTCGACAGGGCAAACTATCGAGGAGGTCGGAGCGGATGTTGGGACAGACAAGACAAGGGTTGTCGGAACAGACTGTTCCACTACTACTACTTCCATGCACTCCAGCGCCAAACTGGATGCAGTCGGAGGAGGAATAGAGACAGGGATTGAGCCACTTCCTTCTGGGCTAGGTTCGACAACAATTTAGCAAATACTGGTGTCTTGAGCAGCCTCTTCACCACTACCTCCACATATCATCCGATAAACTCTTGGATGATTGAGAGGAGTGGGCCGAGGACCGTTGACTACCTGCCACGGACTGCAACAGTGGAGACTGAGGCACAGATCTCACCAGGTCCAGCGAAGGAGATCTCAATCTCTTTTGAGTCCGGGACAGCTCCGAAGACGCTGATGGAGCCGCTCGAGAAAAAGACTCCTCGGAGCCAAGAATCCACTCCGAATGTTCTGAAGATTTAGGTCTAGACTTTGGCAGCACCGAAGGTGGAGCTGACGAAGATGCCAGTTTGTCATCAGATTTTTTCAAGGACTGAGTCTCCGATGCTACTTCAACCTGGGGTTTTAATAACCCTCTCAAAATAAGTTTGTTGTGCCTCTCCCATAAAACCCGTGCTCTAAAGGCATGGCAAACAAAGCACGAGTCCTGCAGGTGGACCGCCCCTAGACAATACACACAACTTGTGTGCCCATCCATAAGGGACATTTTCTGGCAACACAAGTCGCATTTCTTGAACCCCGACAGCTTGGATATTTCTTTAGACTTTATAAACACCACAAAAGACAGGACTAACAACTTGGAGAGTTTTTTTTTTTTTTTTTTTAAAGAAAAGAGAGGAAGAAGGGGGGTCAGCCTCTAAGTTAAACGGCTACTGCTCCCAAAGGGAGAAGGCCTTTAACTAAAACGGCTTCTCCCTAGGTAGCAGGGAGGGATAACAGGACAAGAGAACAACCCTCAAGAAAAACGGGCTACCGACAACAACACACAAGTAAAGGCCAGAGAGAAAAAGACGGCCTAACAACAGCAAAAAACCAGCAACGAGGATAGGGGTGATATAGGAGGAGTAATCACTAAACTCTAAAGAAATTTATCTTTAAACAAGAATTTTTATAGAAAAATATCACTACTTAGCCTGAGCCAACAAAAGACAATCTCAACATTGCAAGCGGCAAATGAGATCTGGGTAGCTACCGCGAAGCATGCTGGGATAAGGGGGCCAGCCTCAAGCCAGTAAGGACTCTTTGAGCTTTAGAAGTGGCCGAGTCGGAGCAGAGACCAGCTCCGAACCCAAACAGAAAGAAGGCAGGTGAGATGGACAACATAACATATGATGTTAACTATATAGTAGAACTGCTAGGCAGGAGCACAATATGTACACCATGTTAACATGATGAAACTATACCATGATAGGGAGGCCCTTGTGCTGAGTATTTGCAGTGGCTTGCAGGAGGAGTCTGAGGGAGATCTGGTGACTGATCTCCTCAGTGAGGCCTGGACTGACACCTCAGTGGAAGGGGTAGCAATGTCCCACCAGCTAACTCCTACCCAGGTTCGAGAAATCAGAGCAGTGTTACAGGAGTTTGGGGACATGTTCACTGGGAAACCTGGGTGCACCCACCTGGTGCAGCACCTGGTGGATACAGGACCCCAAAGGCCTATCAGGTTGGCCCCTTATATGGTACCTGGGAGAGTCAAACAGACTCTGAGGGAGGAGATACAGGAAATGTTGGAACTAGGGGTAATTCAAGAGTCCAACAGTCCCTGGGCCTCCCCAGTGGTGTTGGTGCCAAAGAAGGATGGGAGCACCAGGTTGTGTGTGGACTACAGGAAATTAAATAGTCACACAGTTAGATTCTTACCCCATGCCTAGGACAGATGAGGACCCTCAGCAGCTGGTTGGGGCCAAGTATCTTAACAACCATTGATCTTACCAAGGGTTACAGGCAGGTGCCCTTGACTCCCAGTGCTAGAGAGAAGTCAGTCTTTGCGATTCCTTTTGGCTAGTACGAGTTCACAAAGATGCCCTTTGGGATGAAAATGCCCCAGCGACGTTCAAGAGGCTGGTAGATCACATCCTAGCAGGAGCAGGAGGTCTTACCCTTGCTTATCTAGATGATAGTGCCATCTACAGCCTTCCTGGCAAGAGCACCTTCAACATGTCAGGGAGGTGCTGAGCAGGGTTGACCATTAAGCCCAGCAAGTTTCAGGTGGGTATGGCAGAGGTCTCCTACCTGGGACAGAGTGGGAAGTGGTAAGATTATGCCAGAACCTGCCAAAGTAGAAGCCATTCAGGCATGGCCTGCACCTGTTACCAAAAAGCAGGGGAGGGCATTCTTAGGGACAGCAGGGTACTACATAATGTTTGTCCCCAGTTATAGTACCATAGATGCTCCCCTCACAGACCTGACAAGGAAGAACAGGACAGATAAGGTAGTGTGGAGCCCAGCATGTGAATAGGCATTCCAGTAGTTTAAGGAAGCTTTGGGAGGATGCCCTGTATTAGCTAGTCCAGATTACAGCAAAGAATTTGTTGTGCAGGTGGATGCTTTGAACCATGGGATGGGGGCTGTACTTAGCCAGATTTCTTCAGATGGAGAAGAGCACCCAGTGGTTTATTTCAGTTGTAGGCTTACACCCAGGGAGGAATGCTATGCAGCTGTAAAAAAAGAATGTCTAGCCATAGTCTGGGTACTGCAAAAACTTCAGCCTTATCTCTATGGAAGAAAATTCACTGTAGTGACAGATCACAATCTCCTAACATGGTAAAACAGAGTCAGCCAGCAAAATGCCAAGTTGCTAAGATGAAGCCTAGAGTTGCAAGCATATGATGCTTCACTGCAGCACCACAGTGGGATTAGCAATGCCAATGCAGATTGGCTCTCAAGACAGGGAATGGGGTAAGGTATACTCAGATAGACCTAACCCTCTCAAGCAACATTTCTCAAGGATCACTTGAAAAACTACCTTGAGTTCTCTGGGGGGGGGGTATATGTGAAGATATGTGAAGGCTGCCAGCCTAGCTAGATAGAATTTGTAGATAATTCTGTAATTTGCAAATATTAATATAAGCCAGAGGCTTATTCTCTTAAATTTGAAAATACTGTATTGGATGTTGAACTGCAAACATGTAACAGTGCATTCTGCTGTAAGAAGGCTGATAAGTCAAGCATTGTGAAATTCTTTGATCTAAAACTCGAAGCCTAGATGTCTAGATGAAGGCATTCTGCCTATTGTTTTGAGGCCAGTTAATGGCTAGAATTTACATGCATGATTTCTTTTATTGCTCTGGCTTCCTGACCAGTTGCAAGATCAAAAGGGCTATTAACCTCTGAGTTTCTGTTAGCCTGGGAACCAGAAAGGAATGATGTAATCTGAATTGAATCAGTGGTACTGTGTCATCAGAATGCATTGAGCATTTGTCTTGAGAAAATCCAACTCACCAGCACTCTGCCTGTGTTCTATATGCAAGTTTATTTTAAAACTGTTTTCTCTTAGATATAGCTAGGAATTAGGAAGATTAGATTAGTTTTTCCTTTTTGTATTGATGTCAGAACTTTTCTACTGCATTACTTTACATATTTCTCTGTGATCTCTGAACTCTTGACTAGCACTGTGTAGCAAGAATTATTGTCTTGTGTTTTTATTATTTATTATTAAATATGTTAAAACCTTTCAACTGTGGCTGTTTTGTGTAGAGATAATTTAAGCTCTAGAGTACATTGCCTGTATATAGTGACACTGGCCAAGCCACTCCAATAGCCCTTAAAAAGTTCTGGTCACACTTACCATTTGGATAATAATACTGCACAGTATAATTGGACACCCTTTCATAATGGCCTTTTAGTAGCTGATAAATATTTCTGTGTAGTGGCAAGTGGTACTACCGTATAGTCTGGGTAAAAGGGGAACAGCTGGAGAACATGTGCCAGCCTACCCCAAGAGTGTCTGTGTGGTTGCATACAACTCTTATCTCAAAGTGTGTGTGTGTCAGCTACTTGGGCAGGGACACAAAGCACTGGTTAGACAGAGAGGGCGCTGGAGGTTTTAGCTGTGCCAGTGGGGAGTCTTATTGGGGACATGAATAGAAAGGGAGAGACCAGCCCCAGACTGACTCTGCTCTCTGTGCGCTCTTAAGGGAAATTGTACTTTACTGTGTGTGTATTTATTATCCTTTCCCTACATGGACGCCCCTCACTGGTGTTAGTGGTGAGGATTGAGGCTCCTTGATTGCTAGGCCAGTGCACGGGTGTCACACTGACTCTTCAAAAATCAGACTAGGAGTCATTACCAGAAAGAGATGGAAATCTCTTTTTCTTAAAGTGTGAGGAGAAGGCAGACTGTAAAGAGCAAAATACCTTAAAAAAGACCCTTGGTAAAAAAGAATATCAATCCTCTTTAGCATCTCTAAATGATGTAATATGACGAGTTGCATGCTTTGTCTTTTGTCTTCTGTTTTGTATTACCTAAAGCCAGAAAAGAACCTAGACTGAATGTGCATGGTTATAGTCTAGTACTAAGCATCCCTTAACCTCATTTCTCAATTGTGGCCTAATATCAGACATCTCAAACAGCAAACACAGGTCTCCATTCTTGGATGAAAGTGTACATCCAGTCCTAGAGAATGTGCCAGACTCCCAGCCCTTACTGGAGTCCCTTGCAGCAGCACCACAGGGATTGAAAGCAGGAGACACACAGAGGACTCCAAAAGGGCCACAGCAGAGTCATCTAATGAAAACCAAAGGAGAGAAGGTGAAGAGGCAGCCAGTTTTGTCACCTCTTCTGCAGTCTTCCTTGTCTTCAAACCTGGACAGGGGACTTCTGAGTTGCTCAAATTTGATTCCATTGCTGATTTAGTTAAGGTTCTAAGTGTCTAATTATAGAGAAAAATGCTAAGGAAGTGGAGTGCAATTCTGTTTTATGAATAAAGGAATGAAAAAACTACAGGCATTAACCTAGTGACCCCCCCACCACACACACACACACACACACACACACACACACAAAAGGCCAGCTATATGGAAATATTTATAAGGAATTTGTCTGCCACAAAGACACTTCTGTTTTTCTCCTAGACATAAGATACCACAAAGATGACTTTTTTCACAAAAAAGAAAGGAAAGTTCTCAACGGGGGTACTTATCTGCCCAAAAAGTCAAACAAGCCTGCTGCCAAATAACTGAAGCGACAGCACGAAAATAAAGCATTTTTTTCACCCATATATCTGCTTTTTATGAGTCTGCATGTCCCCCCCATGGTTGGGTGGGCGTTCGAAAGACATGCGTAAATGGGCGTGCCTTCGTTGAAGGTTGAAAGTTGAGCTGGCACCTCGGCGTTCGTGAAAATCTACTGCCAATCATTAGCAGACCGGAGTTCTGGTGTGGCGACCCCTAACCGGGAAAAGCCGAAAGACAACAACAACTCTTCTCTGCCTCCTCAGACATGCAGTGTTATGTTAAAGGAGCCCAAAAGCTTTAGCATATGTGCAGGATATCCAATCCTTGGAAGGATACATCCCATGTATTCCTTCCTTCAGTCTCTTTCTCTCTAGCCGGATGCGAGAGAGTTACATGGCACTGGTAACATCCCTAAAGCATACACACAGCAGGCTCATATGACAAGCAGTCTGAGTCCACTCAATCCACCCACCATTTATTTAGGACAAACTGCGTACTATCGCTGCCATTGTGCTTAAACTGTTTGGGGCATCCAGTCTTCTGCGTGTATTTTAGCCTGCTTATTGACTAGTCTGAAGACAAGTGCTTCAGTGTCCTAGTTTGTAAGCAGTGTCCTAGCTTGTAAGCAATCTTCCACTAACATCCTGCTGGTCAGCTTTTATGCTGTGCTTCCGAACAGACCCTGACATTTACTCATACAGCTCTTATTCAAACTATTTCATTCTCTTACATTCTCTTCACCCTTCTAAACTTGCTATTCCCATTATTATACCCTCCTGTCTTTTCTGTAGTAGAAATGCATGCCTTCAAGGAAGCCACCATTAGTCTCCCCCCTTCCTTTCTTATTTCTCCTTGCCCGAGACCATTATTAAACCGCTTTCAGCTCTGAGCTAGTATTTTTGTGTGCAGTCAACATTGACTCAGTGCACTCAACTGTCTTTTGTGCACGTTTTTTTTTTATTTTACTATAAAAGTGTCCCTGCCAGCAAATAGACGTGTATGTAACAGTGAAGTCTGCGGTTTGAACACCGGTCTATGGGTTTTATTTTTATATAAATTATAAATATTATGGTAGCCTAAAACAAACAAAGAACTTTGACACTATAATAGCTCCAATTTCTTAGACCAAACCAGTCGCCCTGGTACTTCTCATTTAAATGTGCTTCATGTATTGTTTTTAGAAGTCCACTGTCTCCCTTCCTTACGTTTATTTCTCTTCTTGTGTAACTATTTTCAGTTTTGATCAAATATTTTTCCATAGCTGCACTCCTGCATTCAGGCTTACTATTCCTCATTGTTTTGCTGATCTGTGGGGATTGGGGTAGCCTTTGGACTTCGCATTTCAAAGTCCATAGAAACCTCCTTACAGTAAGCAGCTGTTCAAACAGTCAAGTGCAATTTTTTACTGCTCTCACCATTAGTCAGGTCAAAGTGATACTGGACTAAATCTCCTATTAAAACTGCATCCTATATCAACAAAATCAAGACTTTTATCTACTAACATAGAGGCCTTTTAAACTCCATTGTTCCTTTTATTTATCTCTCTCTCAGCAGACTTGTGGCTGTTTAAGTTCATTCACTGCACGACTGGGGGAAGGATGGTGGGATGTAAGAATGAAGGTGAGATGGACAACACTCATGGAACATTATGGTGAATATACAACTTCTTTATGTGATGTTGTCCTTTCTCACCTTCATCCTGTACTAGATGAGACAACGTCTCTAGCGCCATCTTTTTCTGGTGGCTCAAGGGAGAATATTCTTCAGAACAGTGGACCCAAGAGAGGACGTGTCCCTGGAGATCAAATCAACTTTGTAATGAGTAATAAAGGTATGAGGTCTTGCTGATGTTGCTACAGCACAAATGGTATCAATTGGCAGTTTGGCCAGACAGGCAAAAGAGGTAGAAATGGCTCTGGTAGAATTACCTCTTAGTAGGGAAGTTGTTTGTTTTGGGATTTGTAGGTGAATGTAATGCAATCTGACAACCATCTGGAGAGAGTGGTCTTAGTAACTGGAGCTCCTTTTTTGCAGTCTGAGGAGGACACAAATAATTGGTCAGTCTTTCTAAATTTCTTTGTTCTATGCAAGTAGAAACATAATTGCCTATGTACATCTAGTTGGTATAACACATATTCTTGCCTTATTGCCATACTTGGGGGGAAAAAACTGCTAAGTCTATGGATTAGTTTAAGTTTGATTCTGAGTATACTTTTGGTAGAAAGGATGGATTTGTATGAAGTGAAACTCTGTTCTTGTTTAACAGCATGTATTGGGGTTTGATAGACAATGCCTGCAACTCCGAAACTCTCCTAACTGAAGTGATAGCTATTAAGAAAATCATCTTCCAGGTTAAGAACTTCAAGTCACAGGATGATGCAGGCTCGGGGGGGGGGGGGGGGGTTGGGAATCATACAGGATAATACAAAATTCAGGTTCCATGGGGGTAGAGGTGGTTTAATGGGCGGTCTTAACAGAATGGTACCTCTTCAAGAAGGCTTTGTAAAGTTGGCCCCGCTTCTCCAAAATGGAAATTAGTGATCGCTACTAATTGAACTCTAACAGTAACTGCAGCTCCCCAGTCATGAAATAGCTTTGCTAAGAACTCCAATATGGCAGATATAGGTGCAGAGAAAGGGTCAATATGATTTTCCAATGCCCAGGCGGAAAATCTTTTCCATTTGCTGATATATAATTTTCTCGCAGAAGCTCTATGAGAAGAAATCAGGATATGCTGCACTGAAGGTGAAAAGTCAGATAGCCTGGCTATATTTGGAATCGGAGCAGCCAGGCTGTCAGCTTGAGGGTTTGAAGAGATGGATGGAGCATTCCTGATGGATGGGTCAGAAGATCTGGAACTGGGTCCAGAATCCAAGGCTCCTCCTGAAGATGAGAGCACAGGAAGGGGAAACAAATTTGATGAGGCCAATATGGGGCGACAAGTAGTAAAGTCTTTCCCAATAGGTTGGCTTTCTGAAGAACTTTGGGTATCAATGGGGAAGGGAGGGAAGGTGTAGAGGAGACCCGATGGCCAATCGTGTACAAGTGCATCCCTTGGAGACTCCCCCAGTGGGGGGATTTGGGCAAGGTAGCTGCTGCATTTGGCTTTCATGGACATGGCAAAAAGGTCACAGCAAGGCTAACCCCATTTTTGAAAAATCATTTCTGCTATGTCTTGTTTTACGGACCACTCGTAAGGCATCAGAATTGCCCTGCTGATTTTGTCTGCTATCATGCTGGATTTCCCCAGGATGTGTGTTGCTATCAGAACGCGTTGGGAGGAGGTCGCCCACTGCCATACTCTCAGGGTCTTCCCAACAAAGGGTGTAAGATCTGGTTCCTCCTTGTTTGTTTATATACCACATGACGGACATTTTGTCTGTTTGTATTGCAATGGTTCCTAGTGGAAGAGAATCTTAGAATGCCTGCAACGCTAAAAGCATTGCTCTCATCTCTAGGACATTGATATGCAAGTGGGCCTCTTGATCCTGCCAAGTGCCTTGGATCATCCTTCCCCGATAATGCCCCCCACCCTATCTGGGAAGTGTCCGCTGTCACTGTGGCTGCAGGCTGTGGAAGAACAAAGGGTCGACCTAAAGTCACATGAGTGGAGTGAAGTCACCAACAAAGGTCTTTCCTGCAAGATTCGATTATAATTTGGTGGGTCATGGGTAGTTCCTGCATGGGCCAGAGTGAAAAGCAGCCAGTGAAAAATTCTCATATGTAGCTGTGCTAATAAGATTACATTTATTACTGCTGCCATGGTGACTAGCAATTTTAGAACTATTCTTGCTGGAGCCTTCCCCTTGAAGAAAAGGATTAAGACCCAATGTCAAAGGACGTGAACTCTTTCCAGGGGAAGCTTTACCATCATTTTTGTGGTGTCTAGATCTGCTCCTATAAAAACAATATGCTGAGATGGCGATAAGGCAGACTTTTCATAATTTACTGTGATCTCTAAATGGTAGCAGCATTTCAATGTGGTGTCTCTTGCTTTTATTAGTAGATGCACGGGGGTGGCGGTTAGGAGCCAGTCGTCTAGGTACGGAAACAATCGGAATCCTAAATGTCTCAGGTGAGCCGTAACTACTTCCATACATTTGGTTAACACTCTGGGGGGCTGTAGTGAGACCAAAGGGCAGAGCTCAAAACTGGTAGTGCCTGGCTCCCAGCTGAAAGAACAAATGACTCCTGGATCGCCTGTCCATTTTTATGTGGCAAGTACGCATCCTGGAGGTCTATAGAGCACATCCAATTGTATTTTCCCAGAAAAGGGAGAACTGACTGCGGTGTTACCATCCGGAACTTTGACTTTTTTACTACTTTCTTCAGCTTGCTGAGATCCAAGATGGGTCTCCAGTCTCTTGCTTTCTTTGGAACTAAAAAGAACCTTGAGTAAGTTCCAGATCCTATCTGGTCTACAGGGACTATTTGGAGGACTCTTTTTTTTCTAGCAACCTCTGTATTTCTAGTGTTGCTCATTTCCTGTGACTGGGAGGAATTTCTGGAATGTTTCTGATGTGTGGAGTAGGAAAGGAAAAGGGTATGGAGTAACCTCTAGATACGATGCTTTGTACCCATCTGTCTTTTGTGATTTTTTGCCAGGCTTCTGAGTACAAAGATAGGCGACCCCCGACTGCCTCCAGAGAGGGACAGATGGGTCTCCTTTCAGAAGAGCTGAAAGTGCTTTCCAAGGAAGGATTCCCTGTTGCCCTGGTTTTGTGGACCCCCTCTGCCACATGGCTGGCTTCTTCCATTATTGCTTCCCCCTCTGCCCTGGGAGAAGGATCACCAAGTGTGTCTTGAAAAACTCTCCAGGATTTTCAAAACCACATTTTTCCTCCCTTTTGACCTTTTGGATACGGTCTAGAAGGTAGGGAAAAATGTAATCTTACGGCAGAGAGAGTTTTTCCTTCCTGCTCACACCTGGTTAGTGTGTCTTTGACTTTAGGCCTGAATAAGGAGGAAGCAAAAAGGGCGTTAACAAAAGAAGACCTAAAAGGCTCCGCAAAGTTAGACAAGCGTATCCAGGAATGCCTCCTTAGGGAAATTCCTGAACCCGCTTGCCCTACTCACTCCATCGGCTGCACAGGAAACGAGTCTCATGGAGGAGTTTACCACTGAATTCAAGGTGGAGAGCTGGGAGAAAACTATCAGATACCCCCGCAGCTACTGAACCCTGGAGAGCATCTTCTAGCATTTTCAGGAGATCTCTTTGTAACCTAGTAAAATGTGTGAGATAATTCAGGGACCTGAGTGCAAAGGTCGCTGAAGAAAAAAGTGCACTTTCCAGATCTGTCCATCGTAAGAGAGACTCTGTTCAGAGGATGGACAGAAGAGGACGTTTCCGACAGTTCCTTCTCCGCCGCCACCACCATAGCATCTACTGGGCAGGACACCTTTAGTAAGGAAAGTTTTATCAGCGGGGGGGGGTGAAATGAATTTATGTGGCCTCCGAGGAACAGGCTTCACTGAGTCTGGAGTCTCCCATGCCTTTAGACAAACTAGGTTCATGAGTTCTTTGAAAGGCAGAGACACCCAAGTGGCAGAAGGGCGACACCCAAAGGCCTTCAGGTAGACAGACTCCTACTCAGAAGGCTAGATAAGCAGAGAGGTAGCTGGATGCCTAAGTATTTCTAGGATGTCTGCAAAGGTGACAACCTCAGAGGGTGACCATGGGGACCCTTCTGACTCATTGAGGTCTGTGTCAGATGTGACCGACTCCTCTGGGGAGTTCAGACGCTTCCTATTGCATAATCTCTTGCGAGGGACCTCTTCTGAAGGGTATTCTGGAGAGGTTTCGGAAGAGAGGGGGTTCACCCAATGGGGCATCCTAAGGCCGTGGGTCTCCGTGTCTGTGTGGATGCTGTTGTGTCTAGACAGACACAGGTGCCTTTGGGGGAGGAATGACTGGATCTGAGAGTGGAGCTGCCCATGGGGACAGAGCTCTCTTTATCGCCTCAAAGGCACCCCACCCATGATCCGAGGAAGCTCCCAGCTTCGAAATACTATAAGGCATCCCTGGTACCAAGGGGCTGGCTCCAAGGCAGATGTAGGAGCAGAGCTCACCTGTGCTGAAGCCCCGAGAGGCAAGTTCAGATAGAACAAATGTCCAATCCAACTGTCCTCCCCGGATCCGACTGGACAGTGTCGGCTCCTAGACTCCTCGAGCTCAGATGGTGCCAAGGAAGTTGGAGCGGTAGTCGGGGCCGAATATCCTGGAACAGATCTCAGCTCAAACAGTTCCACTACAATCAGCTCCATGCATTCCGGCTCCAAGGCTCCCACAGTATGACAGTCAGTTATCGACATTTTCTGAGTGCACTTTAAACACTTTCTAAACCCAGAGGGTTTAGCATCTTTTGGCTGTTTAGACATGTGGTGTTCAAGTTATTTTTTGCTGTTAACTTCTATGTACATATAAAACATTCTAAGGGAAAAGCCCTCTAATTCAAATGGGCTAAACGGCCCTCTAACTAAAACAAGCTAGCTTGGTGGATGAAGGAAACACCAGAAACACTTTTTTTTTTTTTTGTTTAACAAGCTTAACAGAAAAATATATTAACACACACACTTAACAGAAAAAGATGCAACACACACACTTAACAGAAAAATATATAACACACACACTTGGGGAGAAAATCCCTCTAACTTAAACAGGCTGAGCAGCTCTCTAACCTAAAAGAGCTAGCTTAGGTAATAGGTCAAAATCACCAAATAAACAGCTTGTCAAACCAACTTGCTTAACAGTTAACTAACGCACACAGAAATGGAAAAAGGCACTTTACATAAACTGAGCTAAAAAAAAAGGCCCTCTAAGTTAAACATCTAAGATTAACTACATATCAACAATCAAAATTTAACAGCTCAAAACGAGCCTAAAAGAAAAAGTTATTTAAAACACACGCTGAGAAAAACCAGGATAGGGAAGAAAAAATAGACCTTGAGATTAATGACGGCCACAGTATTAAGGTAACAAACACAGTCAAAAACTGTTAAAAGGGTTAACTAATTAAACTAAGCTAAGCTACTAACTATTTTAATCCCAGAAGGGGAAAAAAAAAAACTTTTAAATTTAGTAGGAAATTAGACTGAAAGAAAATCACTTAGCCAGAGCCATTGTGAATCACCCGATCTGTTTAGCAGCAAACGAGATCTGGGGAATTCCCTAGGGCATCATGGGACAGGGTGTAAGCCACGACCTAGATGAAGACCTCAAGCTTTTGCAAATGGCAGAGTCAGAACAGAGGATCTATTCCGAACCCAACCAGTACAGAATGAAGGCGAGAAAGGACATCACATCTCTTATTTACATTTTAACAGCTGGCATCTTAAACATTAGAAGAAGGTGGTTGTCAAAGAGCAACTAGTCCGTTTAGCCAGAATGATTTCAGAGTTAGAGGTTTTCAATAAGGAATGCGACAGCTTACTGGACATGTTTTGTAGGAGAGGCTATCCTGAGTTTTGCGTTGGTAAGAGATGAAGTGGTAGAGAGAATGAATGGTACCTATTTACCCATACTGGGTACAAGCAGGAAAGACAGAAGTGGCACCTTGGGTTTGTCTCATAGAGAAGCAGTATTCCAGGGAAATAAACAAGTTTACTGCTTACACCCTCGATAGTAAAGCTATTGCTAACTGTATATATAAAAACTGGGGCTTATTCATGTTGGACTGATCTATGATGGAAAAAAATAGCAGAGAAACCCTGTATAGTATTACAAAAAAGATAAAGCATTCAAAACCTATTTAGAAAAGAACAGTATGGGAGGATGGCAAAAAGAAGTGCTTACGGGGATGTTTAAGTGTGGGTGCTGCTCTCAGTGCCCAATTATTATTACATGTGAGAAACATTCGAGATTAATGAACATTTTTCCTGCAATTCCAAGTAGGTGGCTTACTTAGCCAAATGTAATTTTTGTTCAGTGCTCTATATTGGAAAGACTTGTAGAAAGTTGAAAGAACGCATTTATGAGCATTTATTAATAATAAAGAAAGGGAGAGTTACAAATGCGTTTTTTAAACATTTTAATATTTTTAACACACACCATTTTTTTTTGTTATAGAACAGGTAAAGAGTAATTCCCGGGGACGTATGTTAAATGCGCATTTAGAAAACTGTGAATTAAAACAGGAGCTTAGGTTGGGTGCCATGAATTATCCTGGGTTAAACAAGACCTGTTTTATTAATTCAGTTCTGAAATTGAAATACTATGATGCTTGTTAAATTTTGTTTGATTGGTCTTTGTATCCAGTGGATGGTGTTACCACACGACATTTAATTCAAGTGTATTTAAATGGTTTTTAAATGAGTATGTTTAGTCCTGATGAAGCTCTGCAAAAAACAAGGAATGAAAGCGCTTAGCTTTTAACAAAGCATTCTTGAATTTTAGCTGTTGTCACTGGTGCACCTCAGCAGTTTATCAATTTATTTGCAAGTTTCATATCTGCTTGGGTTCGTGTTTAAAATGATTGAGTGTTGGATAGGCAGGTGGTTGCTGGATAATTTTATAGGTGTTTAGAAGTGTATATGTTAGTTGATGTGGCAGTTCTAACCAAGTTAGGCTTTTCAGTGCTATACAGTGGTGGGTTCTGAAAAGGGTGTGTGCTGCAAATTTAGCAACTCTACTATAGCACTGTTCAAGTTTTAATTTTTGTGAAGCTTGAAGGTTAGTAAGGATGGGAGCGCCATAAATAATAATGGGGAGGAGAAATGAAAAATCTTACTTCTTTGTAAATGTATCTTTGGCAATATGCACCCCAGCCCCCCGTCCTGTAAGTTAAACTTCTGTTGCAAAACTAAAAACTCCAGTAATTCTTGCCAAAGGCAAGCAAGTGCATATGTACAATATATTTCCCCAAATCAGTTATACATGCTATAACAGACAAAGTCACTACAAACAAAAAAGGTACTGATGTAAAGTCTAATGTTCTTCTTTGTGCTCTGCTCTAACAGTCATCAGCATTTTAAAAGGGCAAACAGTTTGCAAAAAGTAAAAAAAAGGGGGACCCATACAACTCAAACATTAGATGTATTCTAGCTCTGCTGTGTGCATTCTAACTCAGCTATGTGGATTCCATCTTTGCTAATTGCTCTTGTCAATGAAGCCTAAGCACTCCCTATACAAGATGATAAATGTGCTTTTCTTGTCCAGTTATGAAGCAACTGCTACAGGACTTCACAGCCCAAGCAACAGCATCTATTGTCAGCAAAAGTCATTTAACAACTGAGCAGCAAAAACGTCTGGCATGAACATCTTCATTTAGCCAAAACTGAAGGAATATTGTTAATGAGTTTGAGGCCTATGTGCAAAATAAACACTATAAATACAACTTTAACATATTCGTCATTCCCCAGCCTACAGTGTGCATTCTTCCAAGGAGACAAACATTCTTCAGAACCCACAATGTCCAAAATGTAAGGACCCAGAGATCTGTTGTGCAGCAGGGGCTGTCAAACCATTGTTTGATTTCTACAGCAATAAAAAGATACATATTAATGCACATTTGATGAGTTGCTTGAAATTCAATCTGCATGGATTACACAGATGACTTTTTCATCACTACAGGGGAATGACAATACAATTAAACAGAGAAATGCTCAAAAGGTCAAAATTAAATATTAATAGGACTGTTTAGGGTTGGCCTGCTCTAAGTACAAGATTATCCAGCGTCATGACTTTGCAAACACAGCAGTTAAAATTAACACATTCATTCAGTTTTAAGTTAAAACCCACTCTTGGATCACATTTTAATTTTCTGGTGACTATCCCATCCTTCCTTCATCCTGCTACCCGAACAACAATGGATGCACATGATGCAGTAAGTTGTTATATTCTTTTTTTTCCATTTATTATACTTTTTTAGTATTCTAATGTCTCTCTGCACATTGTCAGCACCCAACTCATCACACTCCCCCACATTCCACTCCACCAAAAATCTAAAGTAAACATTCCGTGGAGATATTGCCAGCTACCAGTCACATTATGAAAATAAAGTAACAAAAATGTATAAACAAATAAAAACATTTATCTAATTCTGAGTTAAGCATACAAGTGTAGATTATTATTTCAATGCATGTATGTGATTTACTACTCAATGCATTATTTTTATTTTCTCAGCTCTTTTAACGCTGAGCATCAATGAAAGTGTGATGCTAATAGCATAACTCATTGCACCATGTGTACATGGTTATGTTAAACTAGCAGACCACAGTTACCAGCTGCATACCAGAGCCTTCAGATTCCTGGTATTACGGATGCTCCATTTGTCTCTTATCTTATTAACTACCTTCATGTTATAGGAGATGTCACCTTATTTAGATTATATATAAAACGTAACAATTTGATTTATTCTTATGCTTTTACTAACTGTATCTTAATTTATGACTGAAGATTTGTTTTACTTAATTTGATAATGGCTTACACCTTTTGAGGTGAAGTGAGTGCTGCTTGTACAACCCTGTTCCTGGTTAATGCCCAAGTGTCTCTCAAAGAATAATGGGAGTTGTAACACCTGTCCCCTTGTTGCTCTAACATTGCATATTCAGCTCCAAATGGAAGTTTCAAGCTGAGCTATCCATTTTATACAATGATAAAATGGCATTTATTAAACAGACAACATAATTGGAATATCAGTACCAGGTTACAGACCCCAAAACAACTAATGCAGAACTACTGGCCTTATCTCTCATACTACTTAATTTTTCTCTCTGGCCAGGTTTATTAACTTCCTGGTCCACAGACAGACAACTTGCCACTTCAAACAACATGCAAGCAAGCTCTGGAAAATAAAAGTTATGTACTCACCATAACTATGCATCCATGTTGTCTATTTTCATTCTTCCTCAAATAATGGTTTCAGATCCGACCCTCAGATCAGACTCTAGCACTTTTTTAGATTCTAGGATCAGACTCTCGAGCTCCTCCCTTACCCAAAATGCCCCTGACTACTGTGTTACCTCAGATCAATTTTGCTATTATACACTTTCAATATAAGTTATAAGGTATCATAACCTAAATATGACAGAAAAGTGATAGTAGAAAGATCAGGAGTTCAAACAGGAACTATGGTTCCTATGAACACTTCATTTGGGTCTTTCCCAAAGGCATGGATAGGGGAAGGTGGGCGGGAAATTGAGGAAGAATTAAAATGGACATCACAGATGCTTAACAGATGTTATTTTCATTTGTTCCTCAATGAATGGGACAGAGTTCCCAGCTACGTTAAACTTTGGTGTCCCGCATGGAAAGATGTTCCAGAGAAAGTACAGTTGTGTACACTTAACATAAATGTAGATGTTAGAGTGTGTTCACTGTTGCAGTCATCACCTGTGGGTTATCCCTGCTGTGGTAACCCTCGGTTGGTCCGAATACTAGAGTCAATGTTTTTGTGCGCCAGCTGCTATCGCTTGTAGTCTGACATCAGGTCGTCAGTGTTGTAAAGCAAGGCAGCCGACATCATTACATCAGTTTTTCTTGCCGTAACCAGTCAGAAGCACAAGAGAAAAGAGGGAAGTGGTCCTGGTGGCTAAAAGCTACCTTGGGAAGCTTGTGTTCCCCCAGGGGAAGATGTGAAAAGGGGGCTGGAGGGAGGGAAACCAAGACTGCAACAGTGAATACACTCTAACATCTACATTTATGGTAAATGTACACAACTGTACTATGTCCTTCGTGTATCACTGTTGCAGTCATCACCTGTGGGAGGATTCCCAAAGTTGAGGAAAAGGGTGGAAGGATAGGTCGAGTCCTAGGTATGGGTCAGGAAGCCCTGCAGAATTGCAGAGGCAAACCCTGCCCTAGACATAAAAAAGAGAGGTAGGTGGTAATGCTTTGTAAAGGTATGGACAGAGGTCCAGGTGGCTGCATCCAAGATGTCCCTGGTAGCTAGGTACTCCTCTGAAGAAGGCAGGGGAAATGGAGCTTGCCCTAGTGGAGTGGGTACAGATAGACTTAGGGATGGGTTTCCCATGTAGTCTGTAGCAACGATGGATACAGTGTGAAATCCATTTGGAAATGGTCTGTTTGGAGATGGGCTTCCCTTCTGCCCCTGGGGCAAAGCTTACAAGAGGCTGGTCTGTTTTTCTGAATGGCTTAGTACGGTCCAGATAGTATCAGAGTTGTTTGTGTACATCTAGTGAGTGCAGAATTCTTTCCCCTTGTTTTCAGGGTTGGGAAAGAAGGTGGGAAGGTGTATGGCCTGGTTAAGGGTCACATCAGATACTACCTTGGGCATAAAGGAGTCCTCAGGGAGACTCTGTCTGCATGGAAAATTATGAGGGGCTCGACAGCCATGACAGCTTGAAGTTCCAAGACCCTTCTGGCTGAGGTGATCGCTAGAAGGAAGGCAGTCTTCCAAGAGAGGTATTTCAATTATGTTGAAGTGGCAGGTTCGAAAGGAGGTAAGGCTAGTTTTTCCAACACATAATTCAGGTCCCAGGGTGGCGTCAGAGGCCTTCTGGGAGGCCTGATATTAAAAGCCCCTCTGAGGAATTACTTAATCAAATGATGAGAGAAGAGGGGTGGGTCTGAATCATAATGGGTAGAGATGGTTGAGGCATGGATTTTAACACAAGAGAAAGAAAGGCCACTATTGAGCAACCTTGCAAGGTAATCCAGGATGAGAGGGAAGGAAGGTTGGGAGGTACTGACCCCTTGAATCTTTTCTATTTTCCTGCATATAATTTTTCTTGTGTTGGGCTTTCTGGCCTCTGGGATGATATCCAGGACCCGCTTGCTTAACAGGGACTCCTTGTTAACCTTTTGTGTATAAGCCATGCTGAAAGTTTGAGAGTCTGTAGGTCTGGGTGCAGTACCTTCTCCCTCTCCTGGGAGAACACGTCTGAAATTAGGGGAAGCTACTTTGGGGGCTGTAAGGTCAGACTGTGTAATAAGGGGTACCAATGCTGTCTGGGCCAATCTGCAGCAATGAGGATGGCCTTTGGTCTCTCCTCTCTTATTTTGATCAGAACCTTGAAAATAAGGGGCAGAAGAGGGTATGAGTACACAAAGAGGGAGCTCCAGGAGAAGGTCAAGGCTTCCACCTTCCATGCTAGGAGGTGATACTCCCTGGTACAGAACTTGTGCAACTGGTGGTTGATGTGCAAGGCAAAGAGGTCTAATTCTGAGATCCCCCACTCCTGGGTGATTTGCAGAAAGATTTCTCTGTGAAGCTGCCATTCATGGGGATCCAGTAAGTTTCTGCTTAGGTGGTCCGCCAGTGTGCTGATCCCTGGTAAGTGCTGGGCAATTAGGTGTAGCCCCATGGAGGTGGCTGTAAGCCTGAGACTCATGGCTAACCTGCACAGGGGGTACGATTGTGTGCCCCCCTGCTTGTTGACATACCACATCACTGTGGTGTCTGTTTTTATTAGGAGAACCCCTGGCCTGAGATGGGGTTGGAAGGAAGTCAAAGTCTTTTGCACTGCCATAATTTCTTAATGGTTGATGTGCAAGTGAAGTTGCTGGGCATTCCAAAGGATATGGGTACACCTGCCTGTTAGGTGAGCGCCGCAAGCAATGTCTGTGGTGTTGGTATGTCCGGAAGGGTGGAGGATGAAGGGAAGACTCTTGCTGATAGCACAGGCCTCTGCCCCCCAGAGAAATTTGGCCCTTATAAAAGGGATCAGAGGGAGAGAGGTCTCTAGGGACAGTGTGCTGACACCAAAGGTTCTTTAAATACCATTGAAGTTTTCTCATGTGAAGCCTGGCGAGAGGGATGAGAAGGATGCAAGATGTCATGTATCCCAGGGTTTGCAGGAACTTCCTCACAGTGAGGTGACTTCTGGAAGCCATCTGGGTGAAGTAGAGAGGCAGGAAGCTCTGCTTTTATGGGGATAGGAAGGCCATTTGGGTTGCTGCGTCTAGCACAGCTCCCAGGGAAAACAATTTTTCTGGTGGAGTTTTGCTCTGATTTTTTCTCGTTGATGGTGAAACCTAGGGAAGTTAGGAGTGATTTGACAAAGATAAGGTCCTAGAGCAACTTTTCTTTGCACTCTGCCTGAATGAGGCAGTCATCCAGGTAAGGGTATACCTGTTCATTTCTCTGTCTGCAGAATGCTATAGCTGGGGCCAAGCATTTGGTGAATACTCTTGGAACAGTAGATAAGCCAAAGGGCAGTGCAGAGAACTGAAAGTGTTGATAGCCTGCTCTGAAGCACAGGAATTTTCTGCATGACTCCCTGATGGGGATGTGGAGGTAGGCATCTTTTAGGTCTAGTGTCACACGCCAGGCATTTTGTGTGAGCATAGGCAGGAGCTGCTGCAAGGTTAACATTTTGAATCTGGGTTCCACCAAGCAGGTGTTTCGTTTGAATAGATCCAGGATGGGGCACAGAGTGCCCTCTTCTGGGAAGAAAGAAGAGTCAGGAGTAAAAACCTTTTCCTGTTTGTTCTGGAGGGACGGGTTCTACTGCCCCCTGGGATATTAGAGTTTGCATCTGTTTCAATGCCTGGTTTGGGGGGAGGTCTGGGTACCCTCTTGGAATAGGGAGTTTACTGAAGGAGAATCTGTATCCCTCAGAAATTATTTTTAATACTCATTAGTCCTTGGTTATAGAGACCAAATTGTCCTTGAAGATGGTGAGCCTTCCTCCTAGTTTTTGATGAGTGAAAGGAGGGTAGAGGGGGGAGGAAGAGTCATTGTGAGTGCTTGCCACAGAAGCTTGACTTAGAACTCCCTGCCTTAGAGACAGAAGTGGTGCATTGTTTGCTTCTTTGCTGGCCCTGGGATAGGGACCTGGATGGCCTTTCCCTGCGGGGCTTTCCTTGGCCCGGTCAGTTAGGTGCAGGGAAGGCCCAGTGCTTAGAGGGAAAGTTCCTGCTGAATCTGAGAGGTTGAACTTGAAAGAAATCTTTTACTGTTTGCATAGATTTTGCTTCGTCTTCCATCTTTTTAAGCACCTCTAATGCTTTTTCCCCAAACAGGCTTTCCTCATCTAGGGGTGCATCGATAAGTTTAGACTTGACACGATCAAAGAGAGGTTGTTCTTTCAGCCATGCATGTCTTCTAACAGATTCTGTCACTGCTGCCCTGCTAGAGGCTTCTAGGGTGTCATATCCACATTGTAATGAGTGTTTGGCCACTTGACAAAGAGTGTAGTAATTCTGCCAGCTCTTTTGAGTTGGCACCATCAGGAGAGGTAGTAATCTTCTGTTTTAATTGTTGCAAAGTGTGTTGTTGATATTTCAACTGAGTGCTCGGATAGCTAAGGTTACAGAGGTGTATACTTTCTTACCCCTTCTGTCCAGAGCTCTGGAGTCTACGCCAGAAGGAAGAGGATTCTGGACAGAACTAGTCTTAGCTCCTTTGGGTGCTTGTGTAATGACCTCAGGATCTCCAACAGGATTCCTGTACAGGTATTTGTGAGAATCCGGTACTCTGTAGTACCTGTCAGGTTTAGCTGAAGCAGGAAGCAGGGCATCGAGGCCAAGCTAGATTCATGGAAATCATCATCCACCACTTCCAAAACAGGTGGGATGGCCAGGGGTCTGTGCAAGGGCAGGTCCAGAAACTCTCCAAGTCATTTCTTTGATTGTGGGAAGTCTTGAAATTACCACTGAAAATGTTCCCTGAGGGAATGAAGGGTTTCCCCAAAGGAGAGGTCCTCTGGAGGGCCGGCAGAAGGGATTGATTCCTCTGCGTCTGAATCCACAAACAGTTAAGGGATGCTGTTCCTCTTCAAAAGCTGAGTAATCAGATTCCTCAGACTCTTGGTCTGTCAATTTCTGGAGAAGGATGCCTTTTCCTTTTCGCAGTGGGGGAGTACCTCTGATAAGGGGGATGAAATCCTCCACTATTTTAAGCATTTGAGCTTGAGGTGAGGTAGCAGTAGCAAGATGGTGGCTAGAAGCAGATTTCTTAGGAGTGACCTGGCTTCTAGGCGTGAGAGAATCCGTCGGTCTCAGAGAAGCGGTAGTCGGATGTGAAGACATCATTTTTTGTCTAGAACTGGTAGTGCACAAGGCCTCGTCGGAAGCCGGTGCCTGCATCACGGCTCCGGACCCAGCAGAAGCAGAGACAGCTAAAGGCTCGGAAAACGAAGTGGATTTCTGGGGCGTACTGGACTCCAAAAGGGTCTCTGCAGAGGCCTTCATTGAAATAGAGTTGGGCATCAGGGGCTGCGAAAGTGCCTCACTGAATTCCAGAGAACTGACGACTTGCTTTGCAGTAGTGTCGTTGGAAGGCTTAGCCTTGTGTGTCCTGTCTCTATGTTTTTTTCAGTATATCGACAGATTGTTGGCTGACTGATGCCGTATCGAAATTCGAAGGCAGAACATGAAAGTAATTGTCTACAAAAAGAGCTCTACGGCGAATGGCTCTCGTATTAAAGAGGGCACAGAACCAGCAACGAAGGATGTCGTGGTCTGGGTCTAAACAAGAGATTCAGTAAGAATGAAAGTCTCAGTGTGGTATCTGCTTTCCACAGGTGAGACAATTAACTTTTCCAGACATTGGTTAGAGCAAGAAAAAAAGTGTCCCCAAAGTGGTACTTAGTTTTAGACGTTTTCTTCTGAAATTCAAATTCTGGTAGCGACCGACCGGCACTTGTGCGAACTGCTTCTGCTACGGGCTCCACGGCAAGAATCACAAACGAAACGAAAAAGAAACTGGTAACAAAACAGTTGGAAACAGGACCCTCTTCACGAAAATGCTGAGAATAACTTTCGTTTATTGACTTAAAGTGCGTTCAGTATCATACACTTTGACAAGCCAGTACTTGACTTCTTCAGAAGACAAAACAGTGAAACCCTCAAGTGGGCTTGCCTTTATACAACTTCATTAATTAAAAAACTAATTAAAAGAGTGAATAATTAGATTGATGAACCTATTACCTTGGAACATTTTATACTGTAATCAATGAGATACAAGTGTCAAATACAAACATTACATACGAACTTGCAAAGCATTTGCAGAATCTTTACTGTGCATCCAAACCACAACAAAGAAACACATAAGGAATACGTTGCAGTAAAAAGTATATACTTATATAATATAAAAAGTATATACACACATATATAAAAGAACTACATACAATCTGCAAATTGGTGTTAGTAATCAATTTTAAAGTGCTGTGCAGCTAGTAAAAAACAGACCCAAATGTAATACATAGCCACATTCCTACATACTTTACCCTTTATTTATACAGTTGATACGTGCTAGAATGACTGATGTAATGACGTCGGCTGCCTTGCTTTATAGCACTGATGACCTGACGTCAGACTACAAGCGATGGCAGCCGGCGTACAAAAACATTGACTCTGGTATAGGTGATGACTGCAACAGTGAAACACGAAGAACATCCACAGATCCAAATACAGCTCTGGAGATTATATCCAATTTGTAATGAGCATTATACCATGTGGCAGATGTACAAATATCATCAATAGAGGCTCCAGCCCAAAAGGCAGCCGATCTAGCCATTGACCAAGTTGAATGGGCTTTTGGTTGTCTTGGCAAAGTTAAACTTCTCAAAGAATAAACAGGAATACAATCTGTTATCCATTTGGCTTTTGAGACTGTCCAAACAATTTATCAGTTTTTCTAAATTCCTTAAATCTGTGAAGGTAAAAGCCGACTTGCCTTTGTACATCTATAAGATGAAGGGTACATCTAAAAAATGAAGGGTATATTCTCATTTATTGTCAAACGTAGGAAAGAAAACTGGTAAATTGAACAGTTGGTTGATATTTGTTTCAGAGCCAAGTTTTGGTAGGAAAGAGGGGTTAGTAAGTAAGGTAACTCTTTGTAAAAAAATCAAATATGGTGGTTTCAAAGAGTGCTTGGATTTCAGATACTCGTCTTGTCGAAGTTACAGCCACCAGGAAGACAGGTCTTCCAAGACAGAAACTTAATGTCTACTTTAGCTGAAGGTTCAAAAGGTGGAAGCACCAAAGTTTGCAATACCAGAGTCAAATCCCAAGGTGAAATAGGGTCCCTAATTGGAAGTCTCAGTATAAAGGTACCTTTAAAGGCTTTACATAATCTAGATGACGCCAAAGGAGAAGCATCATATCCAATGTGACAACTGTAGATGGCTGCTAACTGGACTTTAAATGGTGGCAAAGCTTGCTCTGCCTTGAAAGATGGAGCAAGGAAATCTAAAATAGCCAGGAGTGGAGCACTGAAAGGATCCAGCTCTCTCTTTTAAGACCAAAAAGAAAACCTCTTCCATTTTCTCTTATACATCTTCCTGGTCGAAGGTTTGTATGACGAGACAACCTAAATGGGGAGGAAAGCTGGAATGTCTAGCTATCATTGGAATACGAGAAACTTTGGGGTCAACTTGAGGCTTCCAATATCTGGGTGCGTCATCCCTGACCGGTGTGACAGAAGGTCTGGACTGGGATCCAGCATCCAAGAAGGACATACTAGGTAAGACCATAGGAAGGAAACCACGCTTGCTAAGACCAGTAGGGCAATGGGGATTACTTTCCTCTTCAAGCGGAGCACTTCTTGAAGAAGCTTGGGTATAAGGGCCAAGGGAGGGTAAACGGGAAGGAGACAGGAGGGTCAAACGTGAACTAGAGCATCTCTCGGTAAATGTCCCTGATGGGGAATTAGGGCAAAGTACCTACTGTATTTGTTGTTGAGGGGAGACGCGAACAGATCGCAGCACAGTTGACCCCATTTGTGAAAAATCATATTTGCCACTGACTGATTCAGAGACCACTCATGAGGCGTCAGGATGGTTCTGCTGAGCTTGTTTGTCAAGATGTTGGATTTCCCTGGTATATGCATCTCTATAAGAAAGCAGATGGAGAAGATTGCCTACTGCCATACCCTCACTGCTTCTCGGCACAGGGGATAGAATTCTGGTTTCCCTGTTTGTTGATGTACCAGACTACTGACATGTTCATAGGTTAGTACTAGGCTAATTACCCTTGTGAGCCATTTTAAGCCTAGCCAAATTATCCCTTGTGAGACTCAAACCCTGCAACTTGCATTTGTAAGGCAAACACCTTAACCATTAGGCCACCCAATGTTGTCTACTTGTATAGCAATAGTTCCTAGTGGAAGAGAGCTCTGAAGAATGTGCAATGCTAGAAGCATTGCTCTCATGTCCAGGACATTTATATGCAAATTGGTCTCTTCTGGGGACCATGTGTCTTGAAGGGTCCATTCCAAGTAATGCCCCCACCCCAGCTGGGAGATGTCCACGGTCAATGTGGCATTTGGTGGAGAAAGAATAAATGGACGTCCTTGACAAATTTAGTTTGAGTATATCCACCACTGTATGGATTTTCTGCAAAACTGAGATCATTTTATGGAATGCTGATGAAAGGACCATTGCACTGCTGCAGTCCACTAAAGAATTCTCACATGAAGACAAGCAGTGGGTATTAAAGTTATTGCACCAGCCACTGATCGTAGGGCTTTGAGCATCATTCTTGCTGGGAGAGAGGGGCGAGAGAGAGAACCTGTCTGACATGCAATTTTAAATAACTCTGTTTTGAGGCAAAAGAGCTACATAACTGACTGTATCCAGATGAATCCCTATAAACTTCAAGACTTGAAATGGCTGAAGTTGTGACTTGGCCAGATTGATTGCAATTCCCAGAGAGTGGGATAACTGGAGTAAATAATCCGTCACTCTTTCCAGAAGATGCCTGGCTGGTGCATTAAGTAGCCAGTCATCTAAGTAAGGAGGAAACACTGAATCTGAGCAATCTTAGATGAGCTGCTACCACTTTTATGCATTTAGTGAATACCCTGGGGGGCTGTGGTGAGGCTAAAGGGCAGGGCTCTGAACTGATCATGACTGTCTCCCAGTCAGAAGCACAGATATCTTTGACAGCACCTGTTCATTTTGATGCGATAGTACGCATTTTGAAAAAGATCGATAGAGCACATCTAGTCATTCGTCTGCAGGAGAGGCAGAATGGACTGAACCATGGCCATCCAGAATTTGGAATTCTTTACAAACTGGTATAGGTAACAGAGATCCAAAATGGGTCTCAGGTCCCCTGTTTTCTTTGGCACTTGAGTGAATTCCAGGCATTCCATGGTCTGGGGGAAGCTCTTGGATGACTTATCTAGCAGCTTTTGAATCTCTAGAGCTGCAAACTTCCTCTGATTGGGTGGAACATCAGGGAGACATTTTCTTTTCTTTTTAGGAACTTGTAAAAAGGGAATGAAGTATCCTCTGGATATGATCCTTTGCACCCATGAATCATTTGTGATAGTTATCCAGGCTTTTAGGTGCAAGGACACATTCCCTCCATGACTGCCTCCAAAGAGGGACAGTCGGACAACCTTTCAGGAGCTCCGAAAGGATCTGTCTGAAAATGAGTCTCAAGACCCTTGGTTCTGCTGACCCCTCTACTCTGTGGGCAGCGTCCTCCATTGTAGCTACCCCCCCTCTTGAAATGGTCCATGAGATTTATGGAACCACATCTTTTTACCACCACACTGATTCCTCCAAAAAGGTCTCGGCAGGGTAGAGAAGCAGATTCCCATGGCAGACAAGGTCTTTCAATCTTGCTCACTCTGGGAAAGGATCTTTAACAGTTGGCCCAAACAAAGAAGATCCATCAAAGGAGCACTGATGAATGATGCCTTGAAGTGCTCTGCAAAAATCGCACAACCACATCCAGGCACATCTCCTAATGGCTTTGCCTGAATTGGCTACCCATGAGGAACCTTGGACTGCATGCAAAATTAACCTCATGGACGCTTTTGTAATGGATTGCAGGGTGGCCAGTCATGAGGAAAAGACTTTTGCTCCTCTATGGACATGGACCCAAGGGTACAGTCAGAGTTCCTTAACTAAGTCCCTCTGTAATCCAGTGACGTGTCAGGTAATTCAGTGACCATAAGACAAAGGTCACTGCCTCAATTTTGATTTTTTGATTATACTGCTTTCTGCACTTAAATACTTTTTTCATTTAACTGCATTTATTTCAACTGTATTTGCTTTAATATTACTACACACTCAAGTGTGCTAGCTTGCACTGCATTTAAAAAATATTATCGGTGCCAGAAAGTCTGCTCTTCAATTTTTCCCTTAGATCTTGCTAGATCTCATCTCTCTTGTACTTTAGTTTATTTACCTAGCACTTCATCAGGCTTTTTGTAGCAATTATTGTAGCACACACAAGTGCTGTCAGCACTAGATGTCCTACAAGGAAACAGCTCCAGTACTTGGTAATGATGACCATCCCTCCTGGCATGTCTAAAGGTCAGTTTCCTGTGTTTTCTCCTATTAACCTGGTGAACGTGGGCATTCTGAGGCAGTGTAGCAACTGTCTCATGTACACAGACACCCCCCTCCTCTTACCTCCCAACACTCAGACTTGTGAGAGAAGCGCTTACATATCCAGTTTGGAAGCCATGCACTCTTCCAGCCAAGACCGGAATAGCTGTTCAAGAGGAGAAGTTCAACACCTGCACCATACCACATGGAACACATAGCCCTCCAGAACACCCATCATTACAGCCCTCACATAAAAACACAAACCATACACCCACCTTCGCGGAGGCCCTCAATACAAATCTACCCACACAGCAGAGACCTCCAAGGCAGAAACGCACTCTACCACCACAACACAAACCAAATGACAGACAGCTCACCTACACAGAGTGCCCCTCAATCTAAGCCCCCAAGGCAAAACAGCTTGCCCAATACAACAATCACAGGTGACTCAATAGTGAGGCACACTGATGTCACACTCACAAGGTTGAATAAGGAAAAGGTAACAGTCAGCTGTCTATCACGTGATCCGACAACACATGCACACAGGTCACTCCACAACAAGTACAAGTAGGACTCTGTCATTGTCCATGTGGATGTGAATTACCTGAGACGCACTTCCCTGGACTACATGAAGAGAGACATGGTGGAGCTCTCTGATTACATGGCCCAAAAAGGTATAACCCTAGCCCTGAGCAGCATCCTACTGTCAACCAGAATGATACAGCAGTACAAACAGAAAATGATTGACTTCAACAATTGGCTACGTTTCTAGTGTCATTCTAAGGGGATCCAGTATCTGTCTGCTTGGGATGACATGACTGACAGACCTCGATGTATTGCCAGAGATGGCCTGCATCTGTAACCCCTGGGTTTCTGGGTACTGGCTAAGGCTCTTGCCACCCCTATAGTGCTTTTTAAAGGCAGGGTTCCAAAGATCAAATTACCACCGTAACAGCTATAAATAAATGCAATCTGTGGGTCATGCTGCTCAATGCTAGTAGTCTAAATTTCAAGATGCACTGGCTCGAAGCACTCCTCAAAATGGAGAACATCAACATTTGCGCTGTAACGGAGACCTGGTATAAAGCACCCCTGCATGGCCAGGCTATAACTCATTCCACACCTTTCGGCCCCAGAACATGGACCGAAGCTCCAAAGCCGGTGGTATCTCCATATTCATAAAGGATATGCACACCTCCAGATAAGTAGCCCAGCATAATGCATCTGAGATACGTCAGGTACAACTAACATTGGGAAGATGGCAATTCAGGTCGTAACCTGCTATAGGTCCCCAACCATGTCCCAAGACTCTCACTCCACACTCCTAAGCACCCTGGAAACTATTAAGATCCAACCCAACAGGATCATACTAGGCGACTTCAACTAACCCTCCATCAACTGGGAAACTACTCATGCACCAATGCACTGGTCCAACGCTTCCTGGAATTCATCACTTCCAATGCCCTAGACCAGCTCACTCTTACCACCAGAGGAAGCAACATCCTTGACCTGGTTATTACTAACATGGGCAACCGTTGCTCTACACCAATAGTCAATTCCTCCCTGGTTAGATCTGACCACAAACTAATCACCATGGAAATCCGCATCTCACCCACACCCCCAGCAAAGGTATCCACCATGAAAAACTTCTCCAAAGCTGACTTTGGACTCCTTAAAACAGAGGTGGCTAACTTCACTGCACCCATGCCAATGGAAAATAGATGCATGACTGCCGAATCATATACCAATGCACTGTACGAACATGTGCATAAATGCATGGAACTAGCCATACCCAACAGAACCAAAACACACTCTTCCAAAAAAAAAAAAGGAAGACAATCTGGTGGTCCCGCATCATTAATAAACTCTACAACAGAAGGAAGAAACTGTTGCAGAAAAAGGTGAAGTCCCAAGACTGGAAAAATTCCCTTATTAGCCTCAACAAAAAGTTGAGATCCCTCATCAAAACCTCCAAATCTAACTATGAAGGCAGAATTGCGGCAGACACTAAAAACAGCCACAAAGCTTTCCATAGTTGTATCAAGAATCTCCAAGGCAATACCCAGATTTGCTCTGAGTTACTGCACAATGGTGCCTCCTACACTGAGCCAACAGATATTGCCAACATACCTTCCAAAACCTGCCCAACAACCTAGACTCGCTATTTGGAGGATGGACAGTGGAGCTCTTTTTTGGTGACTGCCGCAACCACCATGCCATCTACAAGATTCCCTTAGTCCAGTGTTGTCTGTTGGAGAGGGCATGCAAAATCTTGTCTGGGTATTTGGGGATCAGTTTCAAGAAGTCTGGTTCCTTCCATGCTCTGTGGGAGAATAGGTGTGCAAGTTCATCTGCAGGGGGGTATCTCAAGACATAGAAGGTCCAGACCTGAAGGCTTCCAAGAACACAGATTCCTCCTGGGAAGAGATTTGGAAAGACCAACCACCTTTCTTGTAAATGCTCTCCAAGATATCCTCAAATGACACATCAGGTGGAAATCCAGGGGACCCTTTACCCCTTCATCATAATTGGGGTCTTCTGTGAGACATGCCTGCGGGGAATCTAAGTGCCTTGCATGTTTTCTTCTGAGGAACCTCTTCAGTGGTGTGTTCTGGACCGGTGTCGGAAGAAGCAGGGAGTTTCCTGTGGGGAACTGTTTGGAAGCTCATATGGGCTGGCTGTCACCAAGGTGCAGGATGAGTAGACTCAGACACAGGATCTGACAAAGGAACAGGGAATGGATCTACAGGCAGGAGAGTCAAAACTACTCTGGGGTGACAGAAAACTCTCTCCACCACCTCAAAGGGGTAAGGACTAGGATAAGCTGAAGACAATCCGACTGGAGATGATACTCCTGGAGCAGCCGTTCCTAGGCCCTCCCTGACCCTCCGCTCAGAGAGAGGAGTCGCAGCCAAGTTGTCCAACTCTGAAGCTCCGAGTGGAAGTGACAACTCTGAAAACTTCGGAATCGAAGTCGACCCTCGGATCAGACGCTGACGCTTCGACTCTGAAAACCATCATGCTCCAGGGGGGTGGGAGCCAATCGGATCACAGAAGTCGGAGTGGAAGACAGAAGTATCTTCAGATCCAATGGTTTGACTCTCGGAAAAAAGAAATTGGGTTGTTAACATAACATTCCATCTGTCGTCTATTTTCATTCTTCCTCGACCTGTGGGTTTCAGATCCAACCTCAGATGCAACTCAGCCGCATTTCAAGCTCACAATTCAATGCTCAAAGCTCCTCCTCTCCATCCCATAATGTGTCCATCCCCCAGAATACCTCAAATTAAGTTTGCTAAAATTATTATTAGCTAAGATACCTATGTAAATATAGACTAAGAAAAAGGTTCAGGAGCTCAACCCAGGGTCTACAGTTCCTGAGAGAAGCAAAGTCTGTCAGGTCTACATGGGAAATGAGACTGGGGGAAGGTGTGGATGTCGAGGACGAATGAAAAGAGACAACACAGATGGAACGTTATGGTAAGAACATAACTTTTTTATCTGATGTTATAATTTTCATTTTTTCCTCAACCTGTGGGACAGAGTCCCCAGCTACACAGAACCTAGGGTGGTCCATATGGAAGGATATTACAAAGCACCATGCAGCCAAAACTGGCTCTATTCCTGGAAATTATGTCTAATTTGTAATGTGAAATAAAGGTAGGAGACCTTGGCCAAGAGCCAGCTGTACAAATATCAACAATCGACATTCTGGAGGAAAAGGCTTGAGAAGTTGCCAGAGATCTCATTGAATGAGCTTTGACATGCCCCAGCGAGGGCAAACCTTTTGATGAATAAACAAAGAAGATGCAATCTCGCAACAATCTGGTCAGAGTAGATTTAGCAATTGCTGTGCCTTTCCTCACATCTGAAAAAGATATAAAACTGCTGGTCAGATTTTCTAAAGGATTTTGTCCTGTCCAGATAAAAACATAACTGTCTATGAACAACCAGAAGATGCAGTGTGTACTCTCTCTTATTCTGGTAATTTGGTAGGAACTGGGAGATGAATGGACTGGCTAATATTGTCTTCTGTGGCCACTTTAGGTAAAAAGGATGGATTGGTCCATAAGGAAACTATCCTTATAGAGAATCAATCAAGGAGGTTTAGCAGAGAGGGCTTAGAGCTCAGAAACTCTTTTCACTGACGTTAATAGCAAACAAAAAAGCTATTTTCCAGGAGAGAAACTTCAGATCCACTTTAGTTGCCGGTTCAAATGGAGGAAGAACAAAAACTTGGAAAATCAAAGTGAGATCCAAGGAGGGGTTGGAGCTTTGATTCGGGAATGGAGTAAAAGGTGCCCCTGAGAAAAACCTTACATAGTTTGGAAGATGCTGGGGTGGCAGACTATTTCCCCAATATGGAAATATGAAATGGCTGCCAACTGAACCTTCACCATGGAATAGCTAGCTCCGTTCTGAAAGAGAAAGGCCTGGAAGTGTAAAATCACAGGAATAGGAGCCATAAAAGGCTCCATCAACTTCTGCTAAGCCGAAATACAGAAACGTTTCCATTTGCTCTTACAAATCTTCCTAGTAGAAGCTTTGTGAACTGATAAAAGGATCTGTCAGACTGGGGATGAAAGCCTGAAATGTCTAGCCATGATTGGAACTGGAGAAACTATGCGGTCAATTTTAAACCTTGAAGGTTCGGATGAGACTGCCCAAAGGGGTGGGACAACAGGTCTGAAAGAGGTTCCAGAGTCCATGGCAGACACAGTTGCTGAGACCACAGAAAGTTGAACCAAACTTGGCAAGGCCAGACAGGTGCAATGAGGATGACTTTGCTCTTCAACTGATGAGCTTTCTGAAGGAATTTGGGAATCAGGGACAAGGGTGCCAATGCATTGAACAGATCGAGAGGCCAAGCATGGACAATAGCATCTCTCAGGGGCTGTCCTGGAGGAGGGATCAGGGCAAAGAATTTGCTGCATTTGTTGCTGAGGGGAAGAGGCAAAAAGGTAGCAGCAAGGTTGACCCCGGGAAGATCATGCTTGTCACTGACTGGTTCAGAGACCACTCATGAAGCATCAATACCGTTCTGCTGAGCCTGTCTGCTAGAATGTTGGACTCCCCTGGAATGTGCGTTGTGAACAGAAAGCGGTTGGTAGAGATTGCCCATTGCCACATTCGCATTGCTTCTCGACACAGTGGGTAAGATCTGGTTCCCCCTTGCTTGTTGATGTACCATACAACAGACATGTTTTCCAACTGAACTGCAGTAGTCCCAGGAGAAAGGAAGCTGTGTAGTGCTTGCAATGCTAGAACTGCTCTTACCTCCAGGACATTGATATGTAATTTGGTCTCCTGAGACTATCATGTTCCTTGGACCGTCTGTCCCAGAAAATGCCTCACCCCACCTGGGGGGCATCCATGGTCAGGGTGACGTTTGGCAGGGGAAGAATGAAGGAACGACCCTGGCAGACTTCTAGGGAATGGAACTACCAGAGAAGAGTGTCTTTGCAAACCCTTGACAGTTTTATAGGGAGAGTCAGAATATGCTGACGCAACGACCACTGAACTGACAACATCCACTGTAGAATTTGCATGGGTAAGCGTGCTGTGGGCAATAACGTTACTGCGGCAGCCATCAATCCTAACGCTGCTCTTAGAACCAGTGTCACTGGAGTATTCAGGACTGCTAGGATTTGAGAGACATGAAACCTTAGAGTGGATACCCTGCCTGAAGGTCATAGTTCCAGCTATTTCCAAATGAACTCCAATAAAGTCTATTATCTGGACAAGACTGAGCTGCGATTTTTGTGCGTTTACACTTATGTTCAGAGTTGGAGCCAATTGTAATAGGTAATCCCTGGCTTGATTGAGTAGATGCCTGGTTGTAACGGTTACGAGACAGTCATCGAGATAAGTAAACGCATGGAATCCCTGCAGTCTGAGATGAGCTGCAACTACTGCCATGCAACTGATGAACACCCTGGGGGCTGTGATGAGGACCAATTGAAAGCATTCAGAACTGGTAATGGCTGGCTGCCAACCTGAAACGAAGACACCTTCTGGAGCACCTCTCCATTTTGATATGGTAGTATGCATTCTTCAGGTCTGAACGTAAGCACAACCCCAAACACGATAGTAGATAAATTAGGTCAATTCACCCAGTGAAAATCAGCAAAAACACCCAAAGAAGTAGATGAACGTTGTTCAGGAAGGCAACAGGATATCCAAACACATAAAATATATAGCAGTTTAATTAAACAAAACAGAAACGCAAGTGCTTTCACGGTATTACAATCCACTTCATCAGACGTACATATTAAAGTGCATTAAGCTCTCTTAAATACAATGAAACCAAAGCTAACAACCAATGATTAAAATAAAACAATCAATCAATTAAAAATGGATAACTTCAAGTTTATACAGTTCAAAAAGAACCTCATGGTATAACAATTCAAACAATTGAAACCTTTACTGAAATCTAGAAGGATTAAATAATTTATTATTAAGGTTTGATTGTACTGTTTACATACTTTTATTCATACACATTATGTATTTAGATATTTTTATGTTTGTAATACTAGTCGTGTAGGTTTTATCATACATTAACTGTTATTGAATTGTTATACCATGAGGTTCTTTTTGAACTGTATACACTTGAAGTTATCTGTTTTTAATTGATTGCTTTATTTTAATCATTGGTTGTTAGCTTCGGTTTCACTGTATTTAAGAGAGCTTAACGCACTTTAATATGCATGTCTGATTAAGCGGATTGTAATACCGTGAAAGCGCTTAAGTTTGTTTTGTTTAATTAAATTGCTATATATTTTATATTTTAAGTGTTTGGATATCCTGTTGCCTTCCTGAACAATGTTCATCTACTTCTTTGGGTGTTTTTGCTGATCCTTCAGGTCTATTGAACACATCCAGTCGTCCACCTTCAGAAGAGGTAAGATGCATTGGATCATGACCATCCTGAATTTCAAGTTTTTACTGATTTGTTCAGGAATATTAGATCCAAAATTGGCCTTAGGGCCCCTGTTTTCTTTGGTACTAAAAACAACCTTGAGTAAATGCCCAATCTGGCTCCTGGATGATGTTTTTGGAGCAGCTTTGTAATCTCTAGTGCTACTGCCTCCGTCTGATTGGGTGGCATATCTGGGAGGTAAGTTTTCAGCTTGGGAAGATATAAGGGAAAGGAGTATCCTCTGGATATGATACTTTGCAGCCACTGATAGTCTGTGATGGCTATCCTGGCTTCTGGCTGCAAGGATAAGCACCCCCGACTGCCTCCAGAGACGGAGAGTCGTGAAACCCATGACGAGCACTGAAAGGGTCTGTTGGAGGAAGAATCCTGAGACCCTTGATTCTGCGGAACCTCTCTGTCCCTGAGGTGGCGTCTACCATCCGCCCCCGCCTCTGGGTGAAAAGTCTCCCTGAGATCCTGAAAAGGACCTTGAGATTTCCTGAACCACAGTTTTTTCCTACATGCCAAGTCCTACCAAATGATCTTTGTGGAGCAAAAAACAGATTCTGATGGCAGACAAGGTCTTCCCGTTCTTCTCATTGTGGAAGAGTAGGTCACAAACTGTGGGGTCAAACAGAGATGAACGAGCAATGGATGCATTGACAAATGACTCCTTGAAAGGTTCAGCAAAGTCAAAGTGCATCCAGGCATAATGACTAATGGCAATGCCAGAACTGGCAGCCTTACAGGCCCCTTCAGCTGCATGGGCAAATTAGGAAACACTTGGAGAGTGGCCATTCTGGAGGAAAACATCTTGCATTCTATTTCAGACATGGACTCAGGTACCGAACTAGAAAGTTCCTTGATTCCACACATAGTAACACAAAAACATTCGCGGAGGCTCTCAATAATAATCTATCTAAGCAACAGAGACCTCCAAAGCAGAAATGCAAGCAGCCTCCATCCCCCAACACAACCCAAATGACACATAGCCCACAGACTCAGTGTGCCACTCGACCACAGCCAATAACGCAAAACAATGTACCCAACAGACTAGTCATAGGTGGCTTTATAGTCAGGCACACTGATGTCCCACTCAAAAGGTTAAACAAGGAGAAGGTTACCGTCAGCTGCCTGTTGGGTGCCAGGATCCGCCACATAACCCATGCACTCAGGTCGCTCCACAAGTACAAACATGATTCTGTCATTGTCCATGTTGGTGTGAATGACCTGAGACGTACCTCCCTGGACTACATAAAAAGAGACATGGAAGAGCTCTCCGATCTTGTAGCCCAGGAAGGTATGACCCTAACCCTGAGTAGCATTCTGCCATTGCCCAGAATGATACCACAGTACAAGGACAAAATTATTGACTTCAACAATGGGCTAAGCTTCTGGTGTCATTCTAAAAGGATCCAGTATCTGTCTGCTTGGGATGACATGGTCAACAGACCATGATGCTTTGCCACAGATGGCCTGCACCTGTCGCCCCTGGGATTCCAGATTTTGGCTAAGGCTTTTGCTGCCCCTATAGTGCCTTTTTTGAGCAAGGTTCAAATAACAAATTCACCACTGCAACAGGAACAGGCAAGCAAAAACTGAGGGTAATGCTACTCAATGCAGGAAGTCTAAATCTCAAAATGCACTCACTCGAGGCATTCCTTAAAATGGAGAACATCTATATCTGTGCAGTGACTGAGACCTGGTTCATGGCTCCAGAGAGCACCCCTGCACTACCAAACTATAACTCATACCACACTTTTCGGCCATGTAACCTGGACCGAAACACCAAAGGCGGAGGTGTGTCCATATTCATTAAGGATATCCACACCTACAGGTAAGTTGCTCAACATAATGCATCCGAGGTTATCCACGTGCAACTAATTCTGGGCAAAACTGCAATCCAAATTGTAGCTTGCTACAGATCCCCCACCATGCCCCAGGATTCCCACTTTTCTTTTCTTGATGTACTGGAAAATATTAGGGTTCAACCAAACACCCTAATAATGGGCGACTTCAACTACCCCACCATTAACTGGGAAAATTACTCGTGTACCAACTCCTTAGCTCACAGCTTTCTGGAATTCATAAACTCCAATGCCCTGAATCAACTTATCCACACCTCCACCAGGGGAAACAATATCCTAGACCTAGTCATTACTAACATGAGTGACCGATGTTCTACACCTGAAGTCAACTCCTCGTTGGTCCGATCCGACCATAAGCTAATCACCCTTGATATCCACGTCCCGCCCCCAGGCCCCATTAAGGAAACCACATTAAAAAAATTTCTCCAAAGCCAACTTCATGCTTCTTAAGACAGAAGTGGTGAACTTCATGACACCCATGCAGATGAACAATACAGTTACAACTGCTGAATCCTACACAAATGAACTATAAGCACTTACACGAGGGCATGGATCATGCTCTCCCAAACAGAACCAAGATGCTATCCTCTAAAAAATGGAAGCCAATCTGGTGGTCCCCTGTCATAAACAAACTATACAACAGAAGGAAGAAACTGTTGCAATAGAGAGTAAAATCCCATGAGTGGAAGAGCTCCCTGGTCAGCCTCAGTAAGATGCTGAGATCCCTTATAAGATCCTCCAAAGCTAGCAACAAAAACAAAATTGCCACTAATTCTAAGGACAACCACAAAGCATTCTATAGCTAAGTCAAGAATCTCGATGGCAACACCCAGATCTGCTCTTACAGCACAACGGCATGTAAATTACAGAACCAACTGATATTGCCAACGTCCTGGCACATAGGTTCAGTGCTAACTTTACCCCCCCACCCCCCACCCCCTAAAGGGCCCATATCTATACAGGAAGAATGCAGAGTCTCTGTAATCACAACTACGCAGGTAAAAGCTGCACTCTCTAAAGCCAAAAACACAGCATCCATGGGACCGGACAACATCCCAGGCTGCGTTTTACACGAACATCAGAACGAACTGGCTCCCCACTTAAGCACCATGTTCAATAATAGCCTTGCATCAGGCTTTGTGCCCACTGAATGGTGCACAGCAATAGTTATCACACTCCACAAAGGGGAAGCCACCACTGATCCCGGGGAACTATCGACCTATTAGCCTGACGAGCCTGGTCTGCAAGGCCATGGAACGTATCATCATGGAACTCATAAACAAAGACATTGGCAACCTCCAAACTCTGGATCCCACCCAGTTCTGGTTTGTGAAAGGCAGATCACGCCTCCTGAACCTAATTGACTTCTTTGAGGCAGTCACCAAAGCCGTAGATGAGGGTAAGGTGGTTCACACATCCTATCTTGACCTCGCCAAGGCTTTCAACACCATCCCCCATTCTGGAGTTATAGCTAAACTCACTAAACTAGGTATAAATCCCTATGTCACAAGATGGGTTCCCAACTGGCTCACGGACAGAACCCACACTGTAAAAGTTGCAGACTCCAAATCTGACCTCAAAGCAGTGACAAGTGGAGTACCACAGGGTTCCGTCCTGGGACCTCTGCTGTTTGGTATCTACTTCTCTGAAGTACAGGCTAACACAGAAGGCCTCGGGCTAACGAAGTTCGCAGATGACTGACTGCCAACTAGTAGCCATAGTCAAGTCCCCAAATGATGTCGACATCCTACAGAAGGGCCTCGCTGAGACAGATGCCTGGTGTCAGAGCCATGGCCTCAAGCTCAATGCCAAAAGTGTCATCCCCTTTGGTAAAAACTTGGTACCCATGAAGTACCACATAGGCAGCAATCTACTTAACATCGAATGTGTGATAAGAGACCTTGGGACCCAGGTGGACAGTAGTCTCTCCTTTGATTTTTACATCGCCACAGTAGTCAGGAAGTCCTTCTATGTGGCACACCTCATCACAAAAGGGTGCTCATCCAGGAAAAAAGAGGTCATTGTTCCCCTCTACTCGACACTCAGACCCATTATAGAGTACAAAGCCCCTTTTGGAATGTACCTAACAAGACATCTGCAGCAGCTGGAAAGGCCACAGGACTACCTCACAAAGAGGATTACTGGCCTCAACCAAATGCCCTACACTGACCGCCTCAAAAACTTCAGCTTTACTCTGTAGCATATCGCCTACTCCAAGGTGATCTCTGCCTAACATATAAAGCTATGTCAAACCCAGAGCTGTTGGACATGCTACACCTAAAGAAATCCTAATCCCTCCGAGCTACACGCTCTAATGACCTAAACCTTGTCACCACAATAAACAGGACATGATAGAGGGATAGATTCCTGCCCCAGAGACTTCCCATACTCTGGAACAGGCTACCCATCTATGTCAAGCAAAGTTCTTCATTAGCACTCCAAGAAAAATCTTGAAGAGTGGATGGTAAATAGGAAATACACCCCGGGGATCACTTCTGTGTCTCTGCTCGACAGTGGCACAGGAAAATAACTTTCTTGGGTGGCGTAAGCCAGGGAAACTTGTTGGCTAGGCTTACGTAGGCCCTTGGGCCGATAGCCTAGTACCTACCTATGAACCTATGATCAGGTCCCTCTGCAGCCTGGCAAAACTGGATGAATAGTTCAATGCTTGTAAGGAAAAAGTGGATCAAGTGTAAACCCTCTTGCCAAACTTGTCCAAAGCTCTAGACTCCCTGTTATGGGGATGGACAGAGGAGCTCTCCTGAGCTAGCTCTTTTTTGGTGGCTGCGGCGACAATCATGGCATCTACTGGGTTCCCTTTAGCCCATCTCGATTTGTCTAAGGGAGCGCTTAATATCTTGTCAGCCTGCTTGGGAATGGGTTCTACAGTGTTCGGATCCTTCAATGCCCTGGTGGAAAATAGCTCAATAAAAAGATCCGCCAGCGGGGACACCCAGGATGTAGATGGGCCACTGCCAAAGGCCTCCAAGAGCACCAGTTCCTCTGGGTTAGGGCTTTGTGAAGACCATCCACACTTCTGGTGGAGAATCTCTAGGGATGTCTTCAAAGGAGACATCATCGGGTGGATCTTTGGGACCCTTCCCATTATTCAAAGTCAGTGTCTGTAGTGACGGATTCCTGCGGGGAATCCAGGTATCCCTTTTTACACCTTTTATTCCAAGGGATCTCCTTGGTAGGATACTCCAGGGAGGTGTCGGAAGAAAAATGCAGTTCCACAGTGGGAACAGGTTAGGGGCTTTGCAGTACCAACTGTCCCGGTGGAAGACGAGACACCTCAAAGACAGGCTCCATGGGGATGGGCGTCAGATCTGATGATGGGAGAAATAGGAATCTCCTAGGATGGGTGAGGACCCTCTCCACCACCACAAAGGCAGGTTGACTGCGAAGATCCGAAAATCATCCTTCTTGAGCCAAAGCCATCAGAGCAGATTACTCCTGAACCTCCACCACCCTCCGCTCTGAGGGGGGAGTTGAAGCCGAGATATTGAACGCAAAGGCTCTGAGGGGAAATGATGGCTCTGAAAACTGTGGAGTCGAAGTCAACCCCCCCACCCCCAGACACGATATCTAAGCTATGGCTCCGAGAAGCAATAAGCCCCAAAGCCAGAGACTAGCACATCAGGGAAACCATCGGACTCTAAGTGGAAATCGCTCTCAAATCAGACATCTCGTTTCTCGGGGCTACAAGACCAAACAACTCCAAAGCAGGAATTTGGATTGGAGAAGGAGCCATGGGATGAGAAGGGGAATGTTTGCTCATGGATCCAGAAGGGGACAGAGATGGCAGTACCCCCATCTGAATCTGTGCCTTGAGAAATTGTCTAACCAACCTATTTACCTAGTGTTCAGACAAGCTCTAGGTAGACCTGACTGAGGAGGATGTAGAAGGTGGTCTGAACATTGGTTTGCATGAGGCCTCCTTGGAAGGAAGGCTCCAAGTCTAAACACCAGGCTCTACGGAGACAGTTGGAACATGGGGAGCTGAGGAGTGAGGACCACAATCAATCGGATCAGCCTACCTTGGATCGGAAGATTTCCATGCCTTCCTAGGTGGCTCTGAGGAGAAGCACTCAGGGGAACACTTTTTGTGTTCCCTGGCCTCCATGGGCTTTCTAACAGAGGCTTCAGTAACTGAAGTGGAAGGTGTAGATTGAGTGGAAGGAGGAAGGAAGCCCTTCAAAACCAACTTGTTGTGGCGGTCTGCAAGAGCACACAAATTATAACCGCCACACACCTCGCACAAACTGTCTAGGTAAGCAGGGCCTAGACAGTAAACGCACTCCCTTGCGGACATCAGACAGGGAAATCTTATGCCCACAGAAGAGCATTATTTAAACCCCAATGGTTTATCTGGCTTTTCAGCCATAATAAACCAGAAGAAAAGGAAGAGAGACCAGACATACGGGAAAACAAAACCCACAAAAACTTCACTTACTACTTTAAGCTACAAAAGAGGCTTTTTTTTAAACTATATATATATATATATATATATATATATATATATATCTATATATCTATATATATCTATATCTATATGTCTATCTATATATATCTATATATATCTATCTCTCTCTCTCTCTATATATAAATATATATATATATATATATATATATATATATATATATATATATATATATATATAATGAGAGAGAGAGGAGTTGGAAGTAGGAGGAGAAAAAGGAAGAGCAATGAAGGAAAGGGCAAAAGTCAACTTACAGAACTCTAACACTAACAACACTGGAGCAAAGCAATCTTGATGCTTCTTCCCTGAGCAGCAAGAGAGATTAGAGGTATTCTGGGGGAAGGAGGAATTATGGGTTGGAGAGGAGGAGCCTGAGCATCGAATCCTGAGCTTGAAAAGCAGCTGAGTTGGATCCAAGGTTGGATCTGAAACTCACAAGTGGAGGAACGAATGAAAATGACATCAGATCCTCAGATCGGAGGGCTCCGAAAAAATAGGTGGAATATGAGAAATGACAACAGGCTGTAAAGAAAGTGCAGTTGTGTACACTTACCATCAATGTAGATGTTCGAGTGTATTCATCGTTGCAGTTATCACTTGGTGGGTTATCCCTGCTGGGTAGCCCTCAGCCGGCCTGAATACCAGAGTAAAGGATTTCCCCTCCTGAGTTGGCTGTCTGGAGACTGAGGCTGCCGTCAGGTAGTCAGGGCTATAAAATGAGGCACCTGATGCCATTACATCAGTTTTTCTTGCCCCCAAAGATATAAGCCCTTAAGACAGAGAAATAAAAATAAAATAAAAAGGGGAGAAGGTGGGAGGGAAACAGGACTGCAACAGTAAATACACTCGAACATCTACATTTATGGTATGTGTACACAACTGTACTATGTTTTTCATGTTTCACTGTTGCAGTCATCACTTATGGGAAGATTCCCAAAGCTGTAAAAAAAGGGTGGAGGAAGGACGAGATGGGTTTAGAGCAAGCACTATATTATATTAAGGAGATACCAGCATGCCCTACAGGACTGCAAATGAAAGGCTGCCTTGGTCAAGGTAGCCAGCTGGTAGTGCCTGGTGAATGTGTGGATGGATGTCCAGGTAGCTGCTGGCAAAATATCCTTGGTTGGGACCCCTCTCAGGAAGGCAGTGGAAAATGAGGCTGCCTTAGTGGAATGTGGTCCGATGGATTTGGGAGGACTCTTTCCATGAAAGGAATAGCAAAAATAAATGCAATCAGAGATCCATTTAGAAATGGTCTGCTTGGAAATGGGTTTCCCTTCTGCCCAAGGGATGAAAGAAACCAGTAGCTGGTCAGATTTCCTAACTGACTTGGCCCTACCTGGGTAATATCTCAATTGTTTATGCACATCTAGTGTATGCAAAACTCTTTCCCCTTTATTTTGTGGGATGGGAAAGAAGGTGGGGAGGTGGATGTCTGGGTTGAGGGTTAGGCATAAAGGAGGGGCTGATCCTAAGAGACACCCTGCCAGCATGGAAAATAATGAAGGGTTCAGTGGCTATAAGGGTCTGCATTTCTGAAACTTTCCTTGCTGAGGTGATGGCCAGCAAGAAGGCAGTTTTCCAAGAAAGGTATTTTAGGTCAACTGAAGCAGCTGGCTCAAAGGGAGGTAAAGTCAATTTTTCCAGGACAAAGATCCCACACTGGTGCAGGTGGCCTTCTAGGTGGCCTGATGTGTGCTACACGCCTAAGGAACTGTTTTAACAGGTGTTGAGAAAATAGAGGAGTGGTTTCTGGCCCAGATATTGTGGCGTATTGGCCTTTTGGGCAGTTTCTTCAATCTCTTTCAACTTTCTGGCTTAAAAGCCCGTGTCTGCGCTTGTTTCCCCCCTTCCTGTAACTAGTCTAGTCCAGTGTCCAAGACGGTTTGTAAGCTTCTGAGCCCCCCAAGCCTTTCTATGTTGGTGGGGAAACCTTCTAGCTTATCAGTGGGAGTGGTAAGTACTAGGTAGCCTATCTACTACAAGAGGAGTGGTTCCTTGCCCAGAAATTGTAGTTTATTGGCCGTTTCGACAGTTTTTCCATCTCTCTCAACTTTCTGGTTTAAAAGTCTGCCTTTGCGCTAGTTTCCAGTTTTTCCTGTAACTAGTCTAGTCCAGATACAGACTTGCTGTATTCAGGACTGTTTGCAAGCTTCTTAGCGGTGCCAGTCTGCTCTTCAATTTTTCCCTTAGATCTACTAGTTCTCTCCTCTCCTGCACTTTACTTGTTTACTAGTCTAGCACTTTACCAGACTTCTTGTAGCAATTATTGTAGCACGCAAAAGTGCTACCAGCACTAAACATTCTTGAAGGAAACAGATCCAGTACTTATTATCAATACCCACCCCTCCAGGCATGTCTAAAGGTCAGTTCCCTATGCTTTCTCTATTAACCTGGTGAACCTGGGCATCCTGAGGCAATGTAGCAACTTGCCTCATGTACACAGACAACCCTCTCCTCTTACCTTCCAACACTCAGACTTGTGACAGATGCACTTACATATCCAAATTGGAAGCCATGCACTCTCCAGCCAAGACCGGAATAGCTGGTCAAGAGGAGAAGATCGACACTTGCACCACACCGCATGGAACACATAGCCTTCCACAACACACACCAGCACTGCCTTCACATAAAAACACAAACCACAGACCCACCTTCGTGGCGGCTCTCAATAAAAATTGACCCAAGCAGCAGAGACCTCCAAGGCAGAAATTCACTCGACCACCACAACACTAATCACGAGACACACAAGTCCCGTAAAGTGTGCCACTCAAACAAAGCCCCTAAGGAAAAATAGCATGCCCAACACACTAGTCATAGGTGACTCGATAGTGAGGCACACTGATGTCCCACTCACTAGGTTGAATAAGGAGAAAGTAACAGTCAGGTGCCAGGATCTGCCACATAACGAATGCACTCAGGTCCCTCAACAACAGGTACAAATATGACTCTTGTCATTGTACAACATGTGGGTGTGAATGACCTGAGACATACCTCCCTGGACTACACGAAGAGACACATGGAGGAGCTCTCAGATTATGTAGCGCAGGTGCGTATGACCCTAGCCCTGAGCAGCATCCTACCATCACCCAGAATGACACCACAATACAAGCAAAAATGATTGTTTTTAAAAAATTGGCTAAGTTTCTGGTGTCATTCTAAAGGGATCCAGTATCTGTCTGTCTGGGATGACATGATTGACAGACCTCAATGCTTTGTCAGAGATGGCCTGCATCTGTCAGCCCTGGGCTTCTGGATACTGGCCAAGGCTCTTGCCAGCGCTATAGTGCCTTTTTTAGGTGTTGCTCCAAAGACCAAATTACCATCGTAACAGCTACAGACAAATGCAATCTGAGGGTCATGCAGCTCAGTGCCAGAAGTCTAAATCTCAAAACACACTCACTTGAAGCACTCCTTAAAATGGAGAACATCGACATTTGTACTGCAACAGAGACCTGGTTCAAGGCAACAGAAAGCACCCCTGCACTACCAGGCTACAACTCATTCTACACCTTTCGGCCCCAGAACTTGGACTGAAGCTCCAAAGGCGGTGGTGTTTCCATATTCATAAAGGATGTTCACACCTCCAGACTGGTAGCCCAACATAATGCATCAGAGATACTTCAGGAGGGGCTAACATTGGCTAAGACAGTGATTCATGTCATAGCCTGCTATAGGTTCCCAACCATGTCCCAAGACTCGCACTCCACGTTCCTAAGCAACCTGGAGAATATTAGGGTCCAACCTAACACTCTCTTACTAGACGACTTCAACTACCCCTCCATTAACTGGGTGGACTACTCGACTACTCATGTACCAATACACTTGCCCAACGTTTATTGGAGTTCATTAATTCCAATGCCCTGGACCAGCTCGTTCTTATCCCCACTAGAGGTAGCAACATCCTTGACCTGGTCATTACTAATATGGACGACCATTGCTCTACACCAATAGTCAGTTCCCACCTGGTTAGATCAGACCACAAACTAATCACCTTGGAAATCCACATCTCTCAGCACCCCCCCCCCCCCGCACAAAGATAACCACCATAAAAAACTACTCCAAAGTTAACTTTGGGCTCCTAAAAACAGAGGAGACTAACTTCACGGCACCCATCAATTGGAGAATAGTTGCAAGACCGCAGAATCATGCAACAATGCACTGTATGAACACGTGCACAAATGCATGGATCTCGTCATACCCAACAGAACTAAGACGCTCTCCTCCAAGAAAAGGAAGCCAATCTGGTGGTCCCCTGCCATAAACAAAGTCTACAACAGGAGGAGGAAATTGATGTGGAATAAGGTGAAGTCCCAAGACTGGAAAAACTCCCTTATCAGCCTTAACAAAAAGTTGAGATACCTCATCAAATCCTCTAAAGCTAGCTATGAAAAACGAATTGCAGCAGATAGCAAAGACAACCACAAGGCCTTCTATAGTTATGTAAAGAATCTCCGCAGCAATACTCAGATTTGCTCTGACCTACTGCACAATGCTACCTCATATACCAAGCCAACAGATATTGCCAGTATACTGGCCAACAGATTCAGTGCCATCTCTACCCCCCCCCCCAAGGACCAATCACAATACCAGTAGATTACCAGGCACCCAGTATTACTGCTGCACAGGTTAAAAACAACATTGTCCAAGGCCAAGAATACAGCTTCTATGGGACCCGACAATATCCCTGGTTGTGTTCTACATGAACTACAGAGTGAACTGGCACCTCACCTGTGTGTCCTGTTGAATAATAGCCTCACCCTCGGGCTTTGTCCCTATCAAATGGTGCACTGCTACAGTCATCCTTCTCCACAAAGGAGGAGAGGGACTACAGACTTTGGGAACTGTCGTCCCATTAGCCTGACAAGTCTGATATGCAAAGCTAAGGAACACATCATCATGGACCTAATAAAGAAGGATATAGGGAATCTCCAAACTCAGGATCCCACACAGTTTGGTTTTGTGAAGGGTATAGCAAGCCTGCTCAACTTGGTCAACTTCTTTGAGTCAGTCACCAGAGCTGTGGATGAAGGAAAGGTGGTTCATACAACCTACCTTGAGCTGACCAAGGCTTCTGATACCATTCCCCACTCAGGAATCATAGAAAAACTCACTAAGCTTGGCATCAACCCCTATTATCACTAGGTGGGTTGCAAACTGGCTCACAGAGAGAACCCACAGTGTGAAAGTAGCTGACTCCAAGTCAGACTGCCGACTAGTCATGAGTGGAGTCCCACAGGGTTCGGTCTTGGGTCCTCTCCTGTTTGGTATCTACTTCTCTGAAGTCCAGACCAACACAAAGGGACTCTGGCTGACAACGTTTTCAGATAATTGCAAGTTGGGAGCTATTATTAACTCCCCAAGTGATGTTGACATCCTACAGAATGGCCTCACTGAGACCAACGACTGGTGTCAGAACCATGGCCTTTAGCTCAATGCCAAAAAATGTGTTGTCATCCCCTTTGGGAAAAACCTGGTTCCCATGAATTACCACATTGATGGCAGTTCACTGAACACAGAAGGCGTTATAAGAGATCTGCAAACACAGGTTGACAGCAACCTTTCTTTTGATCACCACATTGCCACTGTGGTCAGAAAGTTCTTCTATGTGACACATCTCATTACTAAGGGTTTTGCATCCAGGAAGAAAGAGGTCATTGTCTCCCCTCTACTCTTCCCTCATTAGGCCAATCAAAGTACAATGCCTCATTTGGCATGTACCTCACTAGACACCTGCAACTGGAGAGGCCACAAAAATACCTCACAAAGAGGATCCTAGGCCTTAAACACCTGTCCTACATGGACAGACTCAAAAAACTCCAACTATTCTCCGTCGCATATCGCCTACTTAGAGGAGATCTCTGCTGGACTTACAAAGCCATGCCTGACCCAGCTCTGTTAGAAATGCTACAACTACAGACATCCCAATCCCTCTGCACCACACACTCCAGAGACCTCAGCCTCATTACCACAATTAACAGAATATGCTGGAGGGACAAGTTCATAACCCAGATACTGCCCATGCTATGGAACAGATTTCCCATACATGTCAAGCAAAGCACCTCGCTGACTCTCTACAAGAGATATCTTGATGAGTGGATGGGAAACAGAAAATTCACTCTGGGGATAACTCCAGTGGTACTACTCGACAGAGGCACTGAGAATCAAGATCGGGTGGCACTATGCCAGGGTAATCCTATGGCTAGGCTTGTAAAGGCCCCAGGGCCATTAACCTAGCACACACCTATAAACCTAACCGCATGGACAAAGGCCAAGATAGCAGAGGCATGCGTCTTGATGGAGGAGTAAGACTATCCCTTTTCTAGCAACTCTGCCAGGTAGTCCAGAACCAATGGCATAGTGGGATGGGTGCTGTTGACCCCCTTGCTCTGGCAACAGAAAGTAAATCTTTTCCAGTTGGCAAAGTAGGATTTTCTGGTGCTAGGCCCCTTATAGCCTACGTAATGACATTTAGAACCTGCCTGCTGAAAGCTGTGGTGCCATCCGCTTTTGGGGTATCAGCCATGTGGGGAGGTTTGGATGCAGTACCATCCATTTCTTCTGAGTTAGAAGGTTTGCTGTGAGAGGCAGGTTCATGGGAGGTTCTTTGGCTAGACTGAGGAGCAAGGGGTACCAGTGCTGTCTGGGACAATGAGAATAGCCTTTGGTCCTCCCTCCCTGATCTTGAGAAGAACCCTGGGAATCACGGGCAAGGGGGAGGAATGTGTACACAAACAAGTTGCCTCAGTGGAAGGAAAGGGCGTCCACCCTCCATGCTTCTGGATGAAACTCTCTGGAGCAGAACTTGGTTAGCTGGCAGTTTTCCAAGGTTGCGAAAAGGTCTATGTCTGGGTTCCCCCAGTTTTGGCTGATGTTAAGAAAGCTCCCTGTGCTGCTGCCACTTGTGGGGATCCAGAAGGCTTCTGCTTAACTGGTCTGCCAAGGTGTTCTTTTTCCCTGGGATATACTGAGCTATCAGATGCAGTCCCAGATTTGAGGCTAACTGCCAGATTTCCCCAAACCAAAAGGTGCACAGGCTCAAAAAACAAAATCAAAAAACAACAAAACAGCCAGCACTCAACTGGAGCAAATAACTATTTTAATGTACAAAAACAGACCAGTTTCGGCCCTCGGGCCTTTTTCAATGTAAAACACATCAGTACATTCCCCATCTTGTATATTATCACATAAGATAATTATCTCTTATTAAACCATTATTACAAATATTCATTAAGACCAACTGGAAACAATCCCCCCAATTTCACTATCCAAGATTTTTTTTTTATTTAAAACATTATGCCAACCACTTTTCATTGATCTATGTCCCAACCCCCTGTCAATAATAATGAATTTAAACGTTGCTGTTTTGTGTATAATAGTGTGTTTATATAAGGCATTAGCCAAATACTTATTTCTAATGCTGCTTAGATGTTCTGAAATTCACTTAATGGTCTAGAAGTTTGACCTACATAAACGGCTGTGCAAGAGCAGATAGCCAGATGCATAGCCCAATCACTATTACGATTGCCAAACACTCTTATGGAAAAAACCCTGGATGTATTTTTACTTGAAATTCCTTAGTTGAACATATAAATTTACAAAAAGAGCAATGGCCACAGGGGTAACAACTCACCACTTGTGTGCCATCTATAGTAGTTTGTACAGAATTTATAGAGGGTAAAAAATTTTTATAATGGCTAAAGTAACTACTTAATGTTTTCCCCTTTTGAAAAGAAAAAGAGCATCTCTGGCCTAACATCTCAAACAACCTATCATCTGTTAATAGAATGTCCCAATGCTGTTGTATCATATCTAAAAATCTGAGTGTTCCTACCATAAGTGGTAGTGAATCTAATTTTGTTGCTAGAGCAAGGGCCACTATCTTTATATTTCAAAAGTTCTCTTCTTGAATATGATTGTACATCCCTACTAGTTTGCCTAACCTGTGCCAATGAATAGCCTGTTTCGGCCAATGAATAGCCTGTTTCTACAAAATGACCAATAAGGTCATTATCAAAATGTATGTATTCTTCAGTATTTGAACATATTCTATGTATTCTCATAAAGTATGATTTGGGTACATTTGCCAATATGTTTAGGATGACAGCTGGATGCCTGGAGTAGAGTATTAGAATGGTGGGGTTTCCTATATAATGTACTAGACAAAGTGTCATCAGATTGTTTAGACACTTTTACATCTAAAAAAGAAATAGATGTAACATCATAGTTTACTGTAAACCTAATGCCCCACTTGTTTTCATTCAAATATTGAATAAATTCCTTTAAATATACATATAAATATATCCATATAAAACTAAGAGTGGAGGAAGCTCTGCTTCTCCGGAGGGAGGTAGACTGTTTGTGCTGAAGTGTCCAATAGGACTCCCAGGAAGGTTAACCTTCAGGTGGGGTTCAACTGGGACTTCTCTTGGTTGATAGGTGAATCCCAGAGAGGATAGAAGAGGTCCTACAGGAGATTGTGCTTTGTGTCTGCCTGGATGAGGCAATTGTCCAGGTAGAGGTAAATCTGTATGCCCTTCTGTCTGCAAAAGGCAATGACAGGAGCCATGCACTTGGTGAAGACTCTGGGAACAGTAGATAACACAAAGGGCAGAGCAGAGAACTGAAAGTGTTGTGACCCTATCTGAAGCGCAGGAAACTCCTGCAGGACTTCCTTATTGGAATATGGAGGTAGGCATCCTTCAGATCTAGGGTCACTAGCCAAGCATGTGGTATCAGCATTGGTAACAGCTTGTGTAGGGTCAGCATTTTGAATTTTGGAACCAGGAGGGACAGATTCAGAGTGGATTGATCTAAAATACGGTGCCAGGTGCCCTCCTTTCTGGGTACCAGGAACAGTCTGGAACAAACCCTTTCCCCAAACTGTTCCTCTGGTACAGGTTCCATGGTGCCTTGGACATAAAGCTTTTGGATCTGACAGATTGCTTCTGCCCTCTGATTTACTGGTACCTCTGGGAAGCCTGAATATTCTGCCCTCTGATTTACTGGTACCTCTGGGAAGCCTGAATATCTAGCGTTTTTCATTAAAAGATAATCTGTACCCGCTGGTAATCATTGTTAGGACCCATAGATCTGAGGTGATGATTTGCCAATTCTGTAGGAAGAGGGAAAGTCTTCCTCCTAGTCTCTCCGGGGGGATGAGGGGCAGAGAGGAAAGGGGGAGAGTCACTGTGAATCCTTGGAGAAGGGAGTGGGTTTAGAACTCCCTTGCCTAGATGTTGTAGAGGTCCACTGTCTGGACCTCTGTTGGCTTTGTGGCTGGTGCCTAGAAGGCCTGTCTCTGTGCCCCTTCCTCTGGGGAGGTTTTGTTTAGGCAGGAAAGGACCAATACTTTGTGGGGAAATTCCTTCGGAACCTGGGAGGCTATACTTGCAAGAAATCCTTCAGTCTGCATAGACTTGGCCTTGTCTTCCATTTTCTTAATAACCTCCTCAGCTTTGGGTCCAAAGAGCTGGTCCTTATCCAGAGGGGTGTCTAATAACCTGGACTTTATCTGTTCAGGCAAAGGTTGCTCCCTTAACCAGGCAAGCCTTCCGATCACAGAGCCAGTAACTGCAGCCCTGCTGGAAGCCTCCAAGGCATCAAACCCACAATGCAGGGAATGCTTGGCTACCTGGGAGCTAGAAAGTATAAGATCTGCTAGTTCTCTAGTTACACAGCTGTCTGGTAGGGTGGACATTTACTGTTTTAATAATTCCAGGACATTTTGCTGGTATTTCAGCATATGAAACTGACAATTCAGAGCTCTAACGGCTAAAGTAGCCGAAGTGTAGACTTTCTTGCCTAGTCTAAGACTCTGCTCTCTTTATCAGTAGGAATGGGGTTTTTAGAAGAGCTAGCCCTAGACCTCTTAGGACCCTGAGTAATGACCTCTGGATCAGCTGTAGGGTATTTAAAAAGATACTTGTGGGTATCTTGCACCCTATAATATCGGTCTGGCTTCCTGGGGGCAGGGGGAAGTGAGTCTGGGGTGAGTGCAGACTCTAAAAAGGCATCTTCCACCACATCCAGGATTGGGGGGTGGCCACAAGTTTATGCTGTGGTAGGCCAAGGAATTCTCTCAGTCTCCTTTGACTGGGGGTAATCCTGTGCCTCCCTGTGAAAATGTTCCCCGAGTGAATTCAAAATTTTCCCAACAGAGAGGACCTCAGGAGGGGAGGCAGTAAGAATGGAGTCAGCATGAGAGTCCTCAAATGCTGCAAAAGGCTGGTCTTCAGTGGCAGACTAATTCAGAACCTTCTGTCTCCTGGTCAGAAAGAGCCTCAGGGGAAGTGTCCTTCTTTTTAACTGGAGTGGTTTGGGTAGGCTGGCTTCCTCTAATTTGAGTGATCAAATCTTCTGCCATTCTGAGAAGCTGCTGTGACTGTGTAGCAGGCTGGAATGAAGTCAGTGGCTGGGTCCCTGGGAGGGGGGTCTTTTTAGGTATAGCCTTGGTCTTTGGCCTGGTGGATTCTGAGGCCTTGTACAATGTTAGTTTAACCGGTGGTGTGGTCATCTGTTTCTGCCTGGCATCGGTCATTGGTACTGTCTCTTCAGAAGCTGGTGCCTGCAAAGTGGCTCCAGACCCAACCACATGACTAAAGGCAGACATACCGGCAGCATTCCGGACTCCAAACGGGTCTCGGTAGAGGCAAGCGACAGTTTCTCAGCTGGCGTCAGGGGCTGTGAAGGCACCTCACCGAGTTCAGCAACTGTAGTTCGAGGAAGGCTAGCTGATTTCAGACCAGTATTGTCAGAGGGCCTAACTTTGAGGCCTATTTTTTTCTTTATCTTTCTTTTTTCTAGGTAAATAAACAACTGCCTGACCGACCGACGCCATTTCGCAGTGAGAAAAAGAGTTGCTAAAATGTCTAGCTACAATTTCTGTTCTCTTAATAGTTCTAGCATTAAAAAGAGCACAGAACCAACATCCGGGGATGTCGTGGTCTGGGCCTAGGCAGGTGACGCAGAGGGTAGGGAAGTCTCGGTGTGGGATCTGTTTTCCACAACTGAGATTATTACTGATTTTCTCTGACATAGGATAAAAGCAAGAAAAGGTTCCCCAATGGGGTACGTAGCTTTAGACAGTTGTTCCCTCACTTTGGCAATGGCTGACCGAGGCACTCGTGAAACTGCTTCTGCTTCAGGCTCCACGGCAAGAAAGACTGATGTAATGGCATCGGCTGTCTCATTTTATAGCCCCGATGACTCGACGTCTGCCTCAGTCTCCAGACAACCGACACAGGAGGGAAATCCTTTACTCCGGTATTCAAGCCGGCCGAGGGCTACCCAGCAGGGATAACCCACAAGTGATGACTGCAACGGTGAAACACAAAGAACATGTTTAAGGCTCATGGATCCAATGGGAGACGGAGCCTGCAAGACCCTCATCTGGATATGTGTTCTAAGAAATTTTCTCACCATCCTATCCACCTCTGCCTCTGAAAGACTTCAGGTGGACCTAACTGAGGAAGAAGTGGAAGGTGGTCTGGAAGACTTTTTAGGGGTTTCCTGAAGGAAAGAAGACCTTAATATCAGAGATACCAGCTCCAGGGAAAACCTTGGACTATGGAGTCGAAGAGATTGGGCAACAGTAGGCGATGGATCCGAAGATTTCAGATCTGAATTCTTAGAAATGTTTTTGCGTGGCTCCAAAGGAAGCACTAATTTCGAAGACCATGCTGGGGACTATTTACAGTGCTCCCTGGACTCCTTTGATTTAGGAGAGGGCAGTCTGAGCCCCTGATGTAAAAGTGCAGAAGCTGGAAGAAGGCCTTTCAGATTTGTCCTCCTATCACCAATGTCCCTGGAATTAAATGAAGCACAGATGGAGCAGGTGGTGTCCAAATGTTCCAGGCCCAAACAATAGGTGCACTCCCTGTGGGCAGAGTTGGGGATCTTATGTCAACAGGAAGTGCACTTTTTGAAATGAGTAGGCTTTTCAGCTATACTGTAAAACAACACAAGTCAGAATACTATCTAACCATGTAAAGAAGAATTTTCTTTTTTTTTTTTTTTTTTAAGTTTAAACAGCAAGAAAGAAATATACCAGCAATAGCATATAAAAAGAATACCTCAAAGTAAGGTAAAGGAAGAAGAAATTTACCAATAATGGCAACAAAGAGTACAGAGAAAAACTCTAGGAAGAGTAGAATGAGGTAAGGGAGAATAATATAAAAGAAATTAAATTTTAAAGGCAAAAATATTAAACACTCGCTAAATCCACAATGAGCTCAAGAGGTCGCAATCCTGACCAAACCGTAGAGCAACAAACGAGATCTGAGGTAGCACAGTAGTCAGAGACATTGTGGGTAAGGAAGGAGCTCGACAGTCGGATCCCAAAAATCTAATGAAAGTGGCAGAATTGGAGCTGAATCCATTAGCTGAGGAATGAATGAAAATGACATCAGATAGACTGCCAAGCACTGGAACCCTCTCTTCTAAACTAGACACAGTCAGTTCTGTCATTTATCAGATGATTCTTTGTTTCAGTCTCCTTTTAAGCCCACTTAAGAACATAACTACTTTGTACACCTTACTAAAACAACCCTGCCATTTCAATCGCAAATATAAAACACTGGATCAAATTTATTGTTTCAGTTATCTTAGAAGGAAAATATATGATGTTTTAACTACCTGCAATATCTTCTCCTCAATAATCTCCAATAAAAAGTTACCATCTCACCAGTACAAAGTTCACCAGTAGTATTAATGAGCCAGTACCATGCTCAGCTTTTGTCCTGTAGCAGCTGCAAGTGCCATGACTGTTGCTGTGAGAAGCTGTCTTAGTTTGGGGGAAAGGTTGCAGTTTTGTGCACAGTGGCTCAACACACAGGCAATTCTTCTACACATACTTGTGCCGTATTTGATCTCTAAGGGGTACACACACTCATCCTCTTTGTTGAGTGTGAAAATGGTGAAGGAAAAAAAAAACAAAGTAGAAAACAGGGATCAAACACAAGTCATGACTGACCATAACACGTGTTATCAGTCTCTGTCCATCCTCAACTGATGGGTCTCTGATCCAACTTCAGCTCTGACCTCAACTGATGGGTCTCTGATCAGACCTCAGATCTGACTTCAGCTGCCTTTTCAGATTTAGGATCCATAGCTCAGGCTTACCAATAATCCCCTCCTGTTCCCAACATTACCTCAGATTGAGTTTGCCTTTAATTTCTGAAAAATCAAATAAATAAAAATATAGGATACAAATATATACGTATTATTATACCTAAAATCGCATAAAACTACAACAGGAGAACATTTGCACTGGAACTGCAAGAGTATAAATCCTGTACCAATGGCAAGCTATCTGTGCAAGATGTTGTTAAATGAGATCTGAGGTTTTGTGGCTGGACAAGAGCATTATGGGTAGAGGAAGCAGCTCGAGAGTTGGATCCAAAAGTCTGTGGAATGCAATCAAGTCGGATCCAAGGTCAGAGCCGTAACCCATACGTTGATGAAGAATGAAAAGGACAACATCAGAGCAACTGTTTTTCTGTATTCCACAGACATGGACGTAGATACAGACTTGGAGAGCTCTTTTGTCAAGTCTCTCTGAAACCTAGCCATGTTTATGAAATAATTCAGTAACCTTAACGCAAAGATAGCTAAAGCATAAATTCTCTTCCCGAACCTGTCCAAAGCCTTGGACTTCCCTGTTAGGGGGATGGACAGATGAGCTGTGAGCTCTTTCTTAGTGGTTGCTGCTAATACCATAACGTCCACAGCTGGGCCTTTGTTCCAGTGAGAGTGGTCTTTATGGGCAACGTGATATTTCGTTGGCTTTCTGTGAATCGGTTCTGTGATGTCCAGTTCCTTCCATGCCCAGTGATAGATTAAATTCACCATTGCATCAGCCGAGGAAACCACCCAATGAGTAGCCGAACAAAAAACAAAAGTCTCAAGAAAAAACGATTCCTTCTAAGAAGGGGCTTTGGAAGACCAAACTCCTTTCTGTCTGAGAAGCTCTAGGATCTCTCTGAATGAGATGTCTTCAAGTGGTGATCCTGGGGACCCCACCCCTTCATCGAAATCTGTGTCTTCTGTCAGACTCCCGGGGGAGTCTACGCGTCTCCTCTTTCCCTTGTACTTCACAGAAGCCTCCACAAGAGGAAGAACAGAAGTCTGAGGGATGTCCTGTATGAGGACAGGCTTGAGGCTAGTGTGAACTGGTTGTCCTAGTGGGATACACTGCACAGAATCATGACTCAAGACCATCAGTTGTAGAGCACATGGAGATGAGAGACAGAGATGTCAAGTCTCCAGCCTTTAAGACAGCTCTCTCAACTGCATTGAGCGCAGAAGCTGAGAAGGAACCCAACACTAACCCAGTAGATGCCAAAGCTGCCACAAGAGTATGACTGAGGGCACCACCCCAACTCTGCTCAGAGACCGGAGCCAGAGCCAAGCTATCTAGAGCTGAAGCTTCAAGAGGTAGGGATGGACTCTGCAGAGTCTCTTATCCCCAGACTTGGCATTGAAGTTTTGAGACAGAGATCCATCTGGCTCCAATGAAATCACAGCTGAAGTCTAAGATGACCACAACTTTGGATCAGGCATGGAAAACCCAGAACAATGTGGATCCAGCATCCCCAAACCTGGACGTCAGTTTGGGGTAGGAGTAGTCACGGGTTATGTTGAGAGTTCAAAGTTCACTAGTCCAATGCAAGCTGGAGCTGGGAGAACCCCCATTTGAATTTGAGTCCTGAGGAACTTCCTCATCACTCTATCCATATCAGCTTCTGTCAAGCTTCTGGCAGACCTGATAAACTTTTAGGATGAAGATGTAGAGGGTTGCCTTGAAGATTTCTGTATAGATCTTTCCTGAAGAAAGGGTGAACTTAGGAATAGGAGAGACTGGATGCAGGGAAAACTGCAACTCTGTTAAAGGAGGGGTCCTGAATTTTACTGAATTGGATCAAGGGCAATTGTAGGATCTGAAGGCTTAGAAGCTTGGTAGTTGGAGCCAAAGACAACAGTGATGGACAGCAGTCAGAGAATCACTTCCTCACCCCTCAGCCCTTTTCATAGGTTCATACTAGGCTATCTGCCCTAGGGCATTTATAAGCCTAGCCAGAGTGTGTTTGGCTTTCGCCACCCATTTTAAATCAATTCTGCTATGCCCTTTTTCGAGGTTAGTATACTGTGCCTCTGTCTAATAGTGACACAGAAGTGATACCCGGGGTAAACCTACGATCCCCCATCCACTCATCAAGATTCCTCTTGAAGAGAGCCATTGAGGGACTCTGCCTAACCTGGACAGGGATTTTATTCCAGAGTAAAGGGAGTCTCTGGGTTATGAATCTGTCCCTCCAGCATGTCCTATTTATTTCAGTGCTGAGGTTCAAGTCTCTCGAGCGCGTAGCTCGATGGGATTTGGATTTTCTGAGGTGCAGCATGTCCATTAATTCCGGGTTGGGCATGGCTTTATATGTCAGGCACAGATCGCCTTCGAGCAGGCGGTATGCCACTGAATATAGCTGGAGTTTCTTTAACCGGGCAGCATATGGCATCTGTTTGAGCCCTTTGATCCTCTTGGTGAAGTACTTTTGGGGTCTTTCCAGCTGCTGCAGGTGTCTGGTGAGGTACATCCCAAAAAGGGGCATTGTACTCAATTATGGGCCTGATGAGGGATGAGTAAAGAGGCACGATGACCTCCCCTGATCTAGATGTGAATCCCTTCATGATTAGGTGGGCTATATAAAACGTTTTTCTAACCACTTTGGCCATGTGGTTGTCAAATGAGAGATTGCCATCAACTTGGGTCCCCAGGTCCCTAATTACTTCTTCCGTACTTAATGGATTACCACCTATGTGGTAATTTGTGGGTACTTTGTTTTTGACAAAGGGGATGACTATACACTTTTTGGCGTTTATCTTGAGGCCATGGTTTTGGCACCAGTAGTCTGTTTCTATGAGGCCCTTTTGGAGGATGCTTGTGTCGGCTGGAGAGTCTATTATGGCGCCCAGTTTGCAGTCATCTGCGAACTTGGTCAGCCACAGTCCTTCCGTGTTGGCCTGTACCTCCGAGAAATATATACCGAACAAGAGACGTCCCAGGACTGAGCCTCATGGGACGCCACTTGTAACTGGTTTAGAGTCTGACATGGCTCCAGCAATTCTAACCATGTGAGTTCGGTCCTTGAGCCAGTTTGCAACCCATCTGGTGACATAGGGGTTTATATTTAAACTGGTGAGCTTATCTATAATGCCCGAGTGGGGTATTGTATCAAAGGCTTTTGCGAGGTCCAGGTAGGCTGTGTGGACCGCTTTCCCCTCGTCATTGGCCTTGGTGACTGTTTCAAATAAATCGACCAGGTTCAAGAGGCAGGATCTGCCCTTAACAAAGCCGAACTGGGTAGGATCCAGTGTCTGTAGGTCCCCATGTCTTCGTTTATGCGGTCCATGATGATCTTACCTGAGCTTCTGAGATGTCAGGGGGGCAGCACTCTGCTGGGATGGATATTTGCTCTTTTGGTGGTGAGGGGGATGAGAAATTTGCACCGAACCTGTCAGCTAGGATGTTGGCAATGTCTGTGGGTTTGGTGCATTTTTTGTCATTTTGGACTAATTCTGAGTATATCTGGGCATTCCCACTCAGGTTCCTAACATAACTAAAGAAAGCCTTGTGATTATCTTTAGTGTCCTGTACGATTTTTCTCTCTAAGCTGGCCTTGGACGATTTTATGAGTGCCCGTAGTTTTTTGCTAATACTGATCAGAGATGCCTTCCCTCTTTGGGCTTATCTCTTTTGTCCCCTTTGTATTTCTCAGAGATCTTTTCCCCCAAATAGAGACACTCCAGATGCAGATTTTGAAAGTTCTTCTGAAGGCAAAAGATCCTTGAGAACAACCTTATTAGATCATTCAATCACAGCTCAGTGACCAAAGAACATGCAAATTAAACAATCTTCCTCCAGATGTGCTGCCCCCAAACAATGCACACACTTAAGGGGTGAATCAGCATTGGGCATTTTGTGGCTATAAGCCACACATTTCTTAAAACCAGTAGCTTTATCTGACAATCACTAAACAAGGACAGTAGAAAGAAAGTCAAAGCTATTCATTACCAATAATGGTGAAAAGAATACACTAAAAAAGTGTGTATAAAGACAAGAAATACCAACAATATTAACAGCTTCCAGTTATCAACTAGTAAGACGATGGAAAGAAACATGCTGAAGGTGTAAACGAGGCCTAGAAATGTTTTTTTTTTTTTTTTTTTTGGTGGGTGAGGGGAGGAAATCAGTTTCAAGTGGAAAGACTCCTACACTAACAGTACACTACCACAATATCAAAAGGAGGAGTCCAAAGAAGTTTGGTACAGAAAATAATGTTGAACTTAGCTGAAGATAAGCCTGAGCTAACAAATTACGTCAATATTCTTATGACTGGCAAACAAGATCTGAGGTAGTGTTGGGGACAGGAGGTGATTAAGGGTAAGGGGAGGAGCCTGAGCTATGGATGCCAAGTCTGGAAAGAGTGGCCAAATCAGATCCACAGTTATTATTATCCACACACAGACACACACACACACACACACACACACACACACACACACACACACACTTTACTTGACAGCGTGTGGTGGTGAAGGCCATGCAGTCAGATTCCTACAAAAGGGTTACCCAAGGCATTACTGGAACACAGTAACTGTGAGTGCATCATAATACATGACTAGCAATGTGTGCAAAAGTCTCAGTAAAGGAGGGGAAATTTCATTTTAGAAGGGGAAGCTTTGATTAATATAACTACAGCTTTATACAGTTGTTGACACTATACAGTAAAATATTTTTACTCATTAATTTGAGCTTGTGTTTGAACAAATTCCAAATTTAGGCCCCAGATCACTGTACCCCCCCCCCCAAAAAAAAGTTCTTACTTGTTACTAGACTCCGGTAATGCATTTGTACGGGGTACTTGCACAAAACATAATGCCATTCTCCTTACAATGCCTGTCTAACCCTAAAAAGCATCAAGTGCAACAGCCCTGACAACTTCTTCTGACTCACTTGCGATATTCTCCAGGTCACAAAGAACATCCACCTAGCCCTGCTTTGATTTTCTTCTGTTGCTGCAGAATTTGCTGTCCCACCTCAGATTCATATCAGTTGTTTCTATATTGTCACTTAAATACTACCTCATGGTTATCCAGTCCTGTAACTGCTACACTTAGCTGCAACTCCATGCCCTGTTTGTCATCTAATACTGGCTCCCACATTTCTTATTCTTCCTGGTATCCCAAAAAACAGACTCATCTGGGAAACTCTTACCATCCTATTTCCCTGCAATAGTCTTCACTTCAACAGCACATAACCTCATTTTGGCTATAAAGTGATTTATTACAAGTTTAATCCTCTGTAGCCATTTATCCTACTTTACATTCCTCTCATCTCTTTTTTGGCTGATTAAGCACACCACCAAGTTCAGCCACAAAAGAGGCTTCTTTTTTTTTTTTTTTAACATATACCCTCCATCATGGTCTTGCACTATCACCACTTTCTGAAGTACGCAGCACAATTACACCAGTTACATGCTTAAAGATAGGTACCTGAAGGTAAGAAGACATTCATGAGATATGCAGTGGACAAGCTATGCCCGACTAACAGTTGGTGCTGAGGTGGCTTTTACACACACACAGTTAACTACAGGTATACTCGGCCTTTCAAATAAATATTTTACTTGCAATTCTACATTACGGAGTAGAGGAAAAAAGATGTAACCATGCTTTAGTCTCATCAGTCTAAAGACAACAGAAGACAAAATGTAAAAATTACATTGGAAATAAAGCAAACATTTAAAATTAAGCTGCTGAAGATTATATATGCCATTAATGCAAATGACACACAGAAGATGCAGTGGACAAGAATTCAACAAGCTGCTTTGTTAGCGGTAGTTAAAAATAGAAAATCAACCTTCAACACTGACAGGACTGAAAGCAAAATGCTTGCCAATTCTTTATGTTCACATTGCTGGTCCGCTGCATAACTGTAACTGGACATGCTTTTTCATGCTGTCTAAGAAATCTGTCTGCCTGATTACTGACACTAGTCCCTTACAATGGAATTCAACAGCTGAATTCAAAATCAATAATAAAAAAAAATAGAAAAAAATGAGGTCTTGGTCACTGTGTTGGTTTTTACTCACTCCCCAACAACAGTATGCCAACTCTGAGGCTGCACAGTTGCATAGTCTAGAGAAAAGGGGGATAGTTGGCTTGGCAAACAAATGCACAGTCTCCTGCTTTCTCATCTGCTTGGTATGCAAAATGATGAATATCCATTGACTTTTGAAGAATTGACAAGTTAAATGTTAATTTAGTACAGTGGCATGTCTACAAATATACTGCAAATGGTATTCCAAAAACTGACTGCTGACATTTTTCACAGGATGCGGTTGCATCTAAGTTATGAAAGGTACAGTAAAGCACAGGCTAGGATATCATCATCACCATCAACCCCCTTTTCCCCATTTTCTACATGGGGTCAGGGTGTTGCATCAACTGTCAACATCTCTCTCGATTCAGTGCCTCTCTCCTACCTTCTTGGACAGTTATGCCTGACTGTCGCAGGTCTTCTCTCACACAATCCATCCATCTCTTTGCTGGATGCCCTCTTTTACTCTTGCATACTTCCTGTCGGTCCCAAATCTTCTTCACCAGATTGTCTTCTACTTTTTGTACATGTCCAACTCAATGTAATCTGTTCTCTTTGACTTTCTCTGTAATTTGAACTACTTTAGCTTCTACTCTGATGCCCTCACTTGTTCATCTCTCCCATCATGTGCATGTTTCTACCCACCTCAGGCACTTCAATCTCCATCACTTCTAGATTCCTCAGCTGCTCTGCCTTACTTGCTCAGGTTTCTGTACCATAGAGAGGTACTGTTTGCACCACAGTTTTGTACACCTTACTTTTCAACTTCTTTGTCATTCTTCGGTCATACCCTACCCTTGACACACTGTGCCAGTTGGCTGCAGCCCCACTGATTCTAGCTTTGATCTTCTCATTCAGACTTGTGTTCTCCTCAAACAACACTCTAAGTTACTTGAAGCGGTTAACAAGTTTAACTATTTTCCCTTTGTTTCAAATCTCAGCTTCTTCTGATTTCTCCCATTTACTGCCATTACAACTCTTACCTGTACTCGGTTTCATCCCATGTGCCTTTTGTTTTGCATTCCATTCCCCTAACTTTTGCTGACGTTCTTGCTCAAAGTCTGCCTGTAACACCACATCACCTGCATACAGCAACTTTGTTGATCTGTCATCTCAGACCAGTTTGCTAATGTAATTCTTCACCAGTATGAACGACAGTGGGCTTATGGCTGAACCCTGGTGCATACCCAATTCCTAGTCGGAACCCCTCAAAGTCTGAGCAGTGTTTGTACTTCAGTCAATGCGTCTTTGCACATAGCCTGCACTAATTCTGCCAATGCTTCTGAAACTTCGAAACACTGCAGGACTTCCCAAATGAGCTTTCCTGGGATCTTCCCATGCACTTTCTCCAAGTCTAAGAATGCCCAGTTCGATTCTTTCCTAATCTCTTTTTCTCAACTATCTCTCTCACTGCAAACATCAGGTCAGTTATGCTACTTCCTGATCTGAATCCAAACTGCTCACCTCCCATGAATTTTTCTATCACCCTCTCCAGAACTTTCATGCAATGTGACAGGAGTTTGATACCTCTGTACTGTGGATGTCCCCTTTGTTCTTGTGTGCTGGCACTAGTATGTTTATTCTCCAGTATCAGAGATACGTTTTTCTCTCCAAACTGTTGACCTTAGACCTGTCTCTGGCCACTGCTCGCAGCTGATAGTAGCAACCAGTGGTTTATGTTGTGGGCTGAATGTTTCACTGGGGATGACTTTGTAATCACTGATTTACCCCAGTGCACTTTCCTTATTGGAGGAAGTGTATCAGAGTTGCATGTTGGCCACTCGTGTATGTGATCTTGTGACTGTCTCTCTTGGTGAACCATGTGTTGGCCACCTTCAAGCCATTTGCAAGACAGAAGTCTGAACTGGCTACACCTCCTTTATTTCTGTTGCCGCCCTCAGATCAACGCAGGCAGTGTTTATATCCTGTTCTCTGTCTGTCCTGATACATGCATTTAGCTCACCCAATTTTAGCCCAGTCCAGGCTGTCCTTTATCTAGTAGGTCCTGCAGCTGCTGTCTGAACGCACTTTTCTCCTCACCATCACAACCTTTCTGTGAGGCATAGGCTGAGATTATGAATAATGCCATACCTGTACTCTGGAGTATGGCTGTTGGGAGTGTATCACAAATTCTGATGATATTCATTGTTTTCAAAAGACTCTCCCTCAACACACTTCCCCAACAATTTCTAGTTTGTCATCCTCCAGAGTAGTAGATTCTGGATCCCAAGTCAAGCGTCTTTACTGCACTGCTCTTCTGCCTTGTCTCCCGGATACAGAGGATGTCCAGCCTCCTTACCATCATGCCATCTACTTCCAAGCTGTATCTTTGTCATGGAACTGAGTGTAGCAGTCCTTAGTTCATGTTTGGCAGGCTGACTTGTTTTACATCCTGCTTTTGCTCCACCAGGGGGCAACTGGACAGTCAGTAGCTTACTGATCCAAGGATGTTGAACGTATCCAAGAGGGACACACACCCCTTCCACTGTCAGTATGGTTCTCTGGCTTAAGTCAGAGTAGGCTGGGTCCTCAACCCACTTATCACAGGCAAATGCCCAAACCCATTTTTGGGGGCATTGGTCATCACAACCAAATCACCAAGAGCTATTACACTGTGGTTGAGTGTCAGCCGCAGTGGTGTCAGCTGTGGTGGCGCAACTGTTAGCGTTGTCACCTCTCAGCAAAAGGTTCTTTGGTTCAATTCTCAGCTGGAGAGCCTTCTATGCAGAGTTTGCATGCCCGCCCCATGGTCGAGTGAGTTTTAAAGACATGCAGTAGGTGCACGTGTGTGAGTGCATGTTCCTTCTGTGAAGGTTGGGAGCCAGGCTGGCAAATCGACACCGTAAAAACTCCACTGACAAAAATCCAAGGACTGTTGATAGTTTGTGGTGACCTCTAACGGGAGAAGCTGAAAGACACTGCTTGCTTGTTACGCCGTTGAGTGGCTAACCTGACACAGTGTGCAGTCTGTGATCATGTTCTCCTATTAAGAGGATACTCACTTCACAGTTGATGCCTAAATTGACTGGTCTGTGCAAGGCTCTTCCCTATAGGACATCCATAGTTTGTGCTACTACTCAAAACTCCATTCTTGGCATAGTTTGAGGTAGAAACACTCAATATGTTTTAGGAGGTGGGAAGAATCCCAGAGACACAAACAGAACAGTCTCCATTAAGGCAACGAATAACAGGCACAGCTTTTGGGATGCTTCCCTTCCTCAATGTTCCATCCCTTTTCTTCCTTCCTTTTAAATTTTGTTTGGAGTGTGAGGTCTGCAAACAAAAAAAAAACCAAAAAACAAAAACAGTTTTTTTACTGTTGACCTCACTCACACAGCTTCCTCCCATGTTTTGAGTGTGTTCCATCAAGGCATTGGCAGTTGGTCAAGATTGAACCTTGTACCTTATATGCATGAGAGATGAAGACCTTAACCATTATATAACCATTAAACCAACTAGTAATGTTCCTTAAATACCATCTGACTATGTAAGTGATAATACTCTTGAAAGGCTGGGTGTTATAAAGGAAATAACTGATTCAACAGGTGTCTTATAAGGAGCATTATACAATGACCCATTAATATTCCAAAATGTACACGCTGATTGGTCATTGTGCTCATTGTAAATCAGACTTATACTAATGGAAAAAGGTCAGGTCCGTCGCTCAGACTTTTTCCATCAGTATAAGTCTTTTTTTGTGTGTGTGTTACACAGCAACAGAGAACAGAAGAGCTCCATTGCTGTAATCTCTCTCTGTTAAATGGGTTTAACATAGTGAGATATCTTAAAAAAAAATGCAATGGAGATCTTCCTTTCTCCGTTGCTTCCACACACAGCTCTGATGTACTGCATAAGCATACGCATGCACAGTACATCAGAACTAACGCAGAACACTGGACAGCTGTGGAAGGGCAGCACAGAGGCATTATACAATGCCATTACTTAAGAAAAGTATTTTTTCCTTAAATAATGGCATTGTATAATAGCAATAACCCACTTAGCCCTCGAGACCAAAGCACACCAACCGTGGGTAAATCCAGCATTACCCACACCCAGCCGTGGGTTATTGCATAAATACCACTAGCATAGAACCTCCTCAACTTGGAAAGTCCATTAATAACCTAGAACACCCATCATAGACTGCACAAATGCAAATAGAAAATAGCAAAAGGAATCATTACTATTGATAGCTGTGTTACTATGGTAAAATGTAATTTTGGTAATTAATTTCTAGTTTTGAGGAAAGAATCTCTGAAAATAAAGTTAAACTGCAGCCATGATTGTTCACATCATCTCTCTCCCTCTACATCCTTGCATGCTTATTCGGTCACTTGTATGCTGTCTAACTTGTTAATTTTCTCATCAGCACTGTCTGCATTCTGTGTTACAGCACACTACTGTCTTGCATCTATCTGCAATATCACTGCACTGTACGACATACTACACTGTGTATATTTCTACTTCCTTTTACTTTGGCGCCAGTTCTCCAAACAATCGCACCATGCTGCATTTTAACCTGTTCTGCTCAGATTTGCTTCTGTTTGCTTCTATGCCGCGGTGGTACGGCCATAGCGTTGTTACCTCACAGCAAGAGGTTCTCCCGTTCGATTCTCAGCATGGCTTGGGAGTGCCTTCTGTGTGGAGTCTGCAAGTCCTCCCCGCGGTTGGGTAGTGTTCGAAAGACATGCGTGCGTAAATGGGCGTGCTTTCATTGAAGGTTGGGCGTCGAGCTGACATTTCGGCATTGCGTAAAAATCTACCGCTGCCAATCATTAGCGGACCGGAGTTCCGCTGTGGCGACCCATTACCGGGAAAAGCCAAAAGACAAACAACTACTCAGATTTGCTTCTCCTGATTGCATTTTACAACTAGTCATTTTTCCTGTTTTGTGTTCAGTGTTACACGGAGACAGAACTATATACTCACTTATATCTGTACTTTGGACGATTTTGGACAGTGGCGGCAAACTGTGCTTTGGATCAGTCCACATATCTGACTTAAACAAATAAGGTAGCAAGATACAATATAGAGACTGATGGTGTGTTGTATGCAACATAAACTAAGTGTGTCTATCAAGAATAGATTTCTCACAAATGCTCAGAACTTGAAGATTCAAATGTACATCCTTACCATCTCACCAGCACTGGTGCTAATGGTGCAAAGACATTACACTGCTTACCACTGTAGCTTCTGACTTGTTCTGACCACCCAGTTTAAAAGTAGATGAAATGTGGTAAGGTAAACATAAATGGGTAAAAATAAAGAACCAAGACTGTGAAACTGCAGTTTGTAATGAGACCTTAATTTTCCCACAACAAACAAGCAGTAGTACACTGAGCATTTCAGTCCAAATACGATGCAGTAGGAAAGCTGTCAATGTTAAATGTGAAAATCACAAAGGCAAGAGGTTACAGCTGGACATCTGGCTGAAAAACTGTGGAGGTGAATGAGGCAACAAAGAAATAGAATACTACTGTCACATCTAAATTGCCAATTCGCTATTCTTGGGATGGCTGCATTGATATGTCAGTCGAGTACACATCTAAAATAAATGCTAGTTTTGGATTATAATCTTTGTTAGTAAACACTGAATGGAATAACTCAGTGTTTGTTTTACAAATACTGCTAAAACTACCAACATATGTACTTCTAACAGCAGGCTGCAACCCTGCATTAGACACTGCAATGACTTTGTCAGTTACAATGACGTTTTGACACACATGACTTCAAATCATGGAGTGCTGATTTGTGAATTGTTTCTGTGGCAAAGTGACTTTCCCACTATTTTTAGCACATGTATCAAAAATGTGCCTTATCTATTATTGCCCCAATTAAGGGATCTCAGGGCAATGGGGGTGGGGGCATGTCAGAGTGATCTTTACTCGGGCTCTGCCTGCAAATGGTCCATTGAGATCAGCGCACTAACCTGGTAAACAAATGCAATAAAAAAATTATCCACTACATGGGTCACATCCCTCCAGAAGAAAAGAGCATCTACTGCTATATGGGTTACGATTCCTCCTCGAGAGGGGATAAAAGCAGAAATGCCTGGGATGTGATGCAGAAGTCAAGCTACGAGGGGGGTTCCTGCTTAAGCTCCCCTTACCTTCTGAAGTGGTGTCATTCAGATGTGTACATGATGGCACCTTGATGGAAATGCTATCCACTACATGGTGATGAATCTTTTTCCCCCCACCCACTTACTGCAGCAATGGCCCTATGTCATGGCCCTGATATCGCCACTGGGGCTTGTAAACAGCCATGCTCCCAAGCACATCCTCACCCCTGGAAGAGGAGAGAAGGTAACTGCCTTGGCATTCAGATTCCTACTGAACCAGCACCAACTACCAAAGTCACTAGTCCAACTCGGGTCACTTGTGCCATAATCAGAGCTTTATCCTTCTGCACCAAACAGATGGCTTGCTGCAACAGATCTAATGCACATCTTCAGATGTCATGCAAGTTATGAGGTTTAGAGGAATAAGCAACTAGACGACTGTACCTCATTTCTGAGGAACAGTTCCTTTCTCCACATTATAAAAATTTAATGTGCCAAACTGAAAGTGCTTGCTACACCTTCAGTGTTGAAATTTTAAGCAAGAAACTCATAGTAACCAATACAAAAAAACAATGTTCCATCAACAAAGACTGCCATCACTATAAAGCAACACATCTTGTGAGTTCTCTAGGTCAACTTTTATATCATGTGTTTCACATTTAGCCTGTTTATTCCACATTTTGAAAAATTCATTCTACTTGGTATGAACGAGAAAAATAAAGTAAACACCATGTGAACTCCACTTTCCCAGGCTATTAAATGTTTGGTTGGCTCAAGTTTAATGGAACCCCCCCCCCCCAAAAAAAAAAAAGACAGACAGTTGTGCAGAACTGAACCCCATCAAGAAACTGGTATACCCCATATTTAGGTTCATAGGTGTGTACTAAGCTAATGGCCCTGGAACCTTTACAAGCCTAGCCCATAGGACTACCCTGGTGTCGTGCCACCTGACCTTAGTTCACAGTGCCCCTGTCAAGTCTGGTGTGATCCCCAGGGCGAATTTTCTATTTCCCATCCACTCATCAAGATTTCTCTTGAAGAGGGCCAGTGAGGTGCTCTGTTTTACATGTATGGGAAGTCTATTCCATAGCATGGGCAGTCTCTGGGTTATGTACAGTCAAACACCAAACAGAGCCTGGTTTGTCAAACTCAAATGTTTGTACAGCTTAGCTGTATTTTTAACAATCTGTACAAGATACTCTCCTCCGAAAAAGGAAGCCAATCTGGTGGTCCCTTGCCATAAACAAACTTTACAACAAAAGGAAGAAACTGTTGCAGAAAAGAGGAAAATCCCAGGATGCAAAAAACTCCCTTACCAGCCCCAGTAAGAAGCTGAGATCTCTCATAAAATCCTCCAAAGCTAGTTACGAAAATAAAATTGCCAAAGATTCCAAAGACAACCACAAGGCATTCTACAGCTATGTCAAGAATCTAAATGGCAATGCTCAGATCTGCTCTGAGGTACAACAGAATGGCATTAAATATACTGATACCAAGGATACTGTCAATATCCTGGCATATAGATTCAGTGCAAACTTCACACCCCTCTCACCCCCTAAAGTGCCCATCTCAATAAAAGATTGCCAAATTCTGGTAATAACGGCCACACAGGTAAAAATCACACTCTCCAAAACTAAGAATACAGCATCCATGGTGGCAGACGACATCCAAGGCTGTGTACTACATGAACTACAAAATGAACTGGCATCCCACCTAAGTGTCATGTTTAATCATAGCCTCACTACAGGCTTCATACCTACTGAGTGGTGCACAGCTACAGTTATCACACTCCCACCTTGGATCCAGGGAACTACCACCCCATCAGTCTGACAAGTCTGATCTGCAAGGCCATGGGACATATTATCTTGGAACTTATAAACAAAGACATTGGCAATCTTCAAACACTAGACCCCACGCAGTTTGGGTTCGTGAAGTGCCGATCTTGTCTCCTGAACCATGGACAAGGTTAAGGTGGTCCACACAGCCAATCTGGACCTCGCCATGGACTTTGACACCATCCCCCACTCTGTAATCATAGATAAACTTACTAAGCTGGACATTAATCCCTACGTCACTCTATGGGTTGCCAAATGGCTTACTGAAAGAACCCACACTGTAAAAGTAGCCGACTCCAAATCCAGCTCCAGACAACTGGAGTACCTCAGGGTTCAGTCCTGGGACCGCTCTTGTTTGGCATCTACTTCTCTGAAGTACAGGCCAACACTAAGGGACTCTGGCTAACAAAGTTCGCAGATGACTGCAAACTGGGAGCCATTACTGAATCCCCAAATTATGTGGATATTCTACAAAAGGGCATTATAGAAACATATGCTTGGTGCCACAGCCATGGGCTCAAGCTGAATGCCAAGAAATGTATAGTTATCCCCTTTGGGAAAAGACATGTACCCGTGAATTACCACACAGGTGGCAGTACACTAAACACCAAAAGTGTGATAAGAGGACTTAGGGACACAGGTGGACAGTGGTCTCACCTTCAATAACTACATCGCCACAACAGTCAGGAAATCCTTCTATGTGGCACACCTCATGACTAAGGGCTTTTCATCCAGAAAAAAAGGAGGTCAGTGTCCCACTCTACTCATCCCTCATTAGATCCATTATAGAATACAACGCCCCGTTTGGTACATACCTCTCAAGACATCTGCAACAACTGGAAAAGCCGGAGAAATACCTCACTAAAAGAATCACAGGCCTAAAGCAGATGCCCTATGCTGACAGTCTAAATAAACTCCACCTATACTCTGTCGCATATAGTCTACTCAGAGGCAATCTCTGCTTAACATACAAGGCCATGTCAAGCTCAGAGCTGTTGGACATGCTACACTTAAAGAAATCCCAATCCCTCAGAGACGCACGGTCCAGGGATCTAAACCTTGTCATCACAATAAACAAAACATGCTGGAGGGGATAGGTTCCCTTTCCCAGTGACTCCCCAGACTCTGGAACAGACTGCCCATACATGTCAAGCAGAGCACCTCTTTGGCCCTCTTCAAAAGGAACCTTGATGATTGGATGGGAGATTCGAAATTCACCCCGGGATCATGTCAGTTGTCCTGCTAGACATGGGTCCAGGTAAGTAAATACTGTGGGAAGAAATAGCCAGGGAATTGGTATGGGTAGGCTTGTATAGGGCTGATAGCCTAGTACCAACCTATGAACACAACACAACAAACTACAAGCAGAGTTATTAAAAAAAAAATAAAGACATCTTTTTAACATTTCATGTATAACTAACTATATGTTAGAAATATTAATTGATGGACCTGTTGTCATATTGTTTTATTTAGTCTCTGAGCCATCTACCCACCAGGCTTCACCTTCGTACTTCAAAAGTAAACAGCTTTGATAATGAATACAATGGTAACCAACAGCTGCGGCAGTGAAATATACCCTCACTTGTAAATTCTAGCTAGAAAAAAAATACAGTCTGGAAATTAACTGATGGGAATTACAGTTCTGAACTGCAGCACTGGAAAAAAAAAGGATTTATTTTTTACAGCTACAGCCTGGAAATATAAAATTACTGAATGAGATTACAGTACAGACAGAGCTAGAGACGAAAGGATTTAAACTCAATTTTCTAGACTTGTAGCCTGGCAGTTCTGATGTATTACATTGCTCCATTTACTTGGCAATAGTAAAGCATTATAGAAAGCTAAGTAATAACATATTTGGCCAGGAAATAAATACTTAGTGTTAACAGCTGACAGCTTACTAAAACACTTTTTTCTGAAACAATCTTATGCTGGTGCTATAATTCGGCACATTTTGCAAATCAGTATGCTAAGCAAGGTTTCTACATCATTATGTCAGATCACTAGTTTCATTTTAAGCATCTGCTTGAGAAGGAACTGTTACTACTACAATGAAGAAATGAAATATCTAGTATTTCAGGAAGAGGGAAGAGCACAGTTCCTCATTTTGTGTTCCCACAGATTTAGTCAAGTCAGCAAAAAATCCAAGCTAACTCACCACGTTACTTTGCATTCTAAAATCTGGTGGTAAATATAAATGTTTGACTGTGTTCCCATACATTTAGCCTAATCAGCAAAAATCCAATCTAACAATACATATGACTATTGTATATAACTGTATATGTATCTTGCAACTGAAGGAATATTGTACAAAATGGTACCTACATTGTTGTACAATTTCAAAAAATTTTTTTCTCGACTCATTTTAATCTCATGGTGTCTGATAAACTGCATCATTCTACAAATGTTTGACAAATATTAACTCCAAAATGTTATATAATATATATATATAAAAATAAATGTACACGGAAGAAACAAATGAATAAATATTGTTAGCAAATAAAGTCCATCTTTTAAAAAGACTACAAGCTTGACAACATTATTGTACTTTTGCAACAAGTTCAATTTATCATTATTCTTGTTGTACAGTCTTATAAAGCCTGATGTATTTTCCACTGTTGACAAAATAATGAATATGCCCCTAAACAAATCACCCTGATCCAATTTGCAAAGGAAACCATCAGGTTTATTCCACTACCTCTTTTGTTGACTGTTCATCTTCATACGTCTAACATGCTCAGTTCTAGACGTGATAATTAATACTTTATATATAGCCCTGAGGGGTTCCAACGGCTAGGATGAAGCAGTCACAGACTTAACTGGTATTACACTAAGTTCTACTTCCTGCTAGGGGACTTAGGGTACGTTAATCACAAATGTTCTGACAAACCTGAAAAATAACAGACCTGATAGTCATCACCGTATCAGCAGATTGTCAAAAGGGTGAGAAATCATTTAGAGCCCTCTCAAAAATCATCTAAATGACATGCACTCACAGATTTCTAACATCTTCCTTGAAGTGAATCTGGAATTGGTAAAAACTGAGAAAAATCCCAAACAGTAAAAGAAAGCTAATAGGGTGTCAACAAGAGCTAATGAGAGAGAGAGAGACAGAGACCACAGACACGAATTCTGAAGGCTGCATCCTGAAGTATAGTGAAGTGCATAGGAAGCTTACAGCTTGGAGTGGAGGTCTGAATAAGTATTTTTTGTGCCTGTCAAAATATACAAGCAGTACACAGATTACCTCTTGTACACATGTTGTGGAAAGATTACAGACTGGAACTTTTCCATAGATTACAACTAAGTGATATGGGTTTGGGCTTTACTGTAATATGATGATTATGGATCACATGCAAGCAACGTATTCTTGTCATTCTCTAACCTACATTGCATTCACCTGAGAAAAAAACTTTTCCCTATACAAGAATATATCAGGGCATGGAAAATATGTTCCAATAAACAACATTTTCAAAGAGCGTCCAAGGACTTCACCAGCAGGTTGCTTAACAGAGTCACAGGTCGACCACTACAGCATAGGCCAGCAGCAAGACAAGAATAAAAAGAACACTACATGCTCTTGACATGACCTGGAAAGAGACAAAAGGTATTTCTTGTAGCAAATTATGCACACAGGATTGAGAGGCTTGTGGCAACTGTAAAGAAAGATGGTCAGATCTTGCTAGGATAGAGAATACTGTGAGAGAGGTTTTGCCACCCACTTTAGAGTCTGATGAAACTGTCAACAGTTTGCAACACTGGTTCACTCAAACACTTTCACAGAACATGGTAATTACGACAGTGATATACGTAATCTTCCCTGTGGATCTTGCTCATTTTACCCATGTATTCCAGCTAAGTCTATTACAATCAATGGTGTGAAAAGTTCTAGTCCCTTCTCCTAGGTATACCTGCTAAACAGACTGGGTCATCTACTAACTTCAGTGCCTCTGTGATGCATTCTATGGGTTTAAAAGAAGTCAACTGATGACATACTAAAAGCATAGTGGTCAGCTCGGATAACACACCTGCCAAACCTGCTCATGACAAAGATTTTTTTCCTGAAGTGGCTTTCCCACACCCCCTTTACATATATATCTATATATATATATATATATATATATATATATATATATATATATATATATATATATATAGAAAGAGAGAGAGAGAGAGATATATATAGATATAGACACACACAACACAACATGCGTGCACACACACACCAACTGCACTGCAGTACAACCATAAGTGGAGAGAGAAAGAAAAACACCCTTAAAGTAACAATTGCTGATAACTGCTACCTTGCAGTGTAGCTGAAGAATGTAAAAAATATTTCATGAATTGTGTATTCCTGGGAATTCTCTCTCTTACATTCTGAAAGAAAAAGAAATGCCTGGTTGCATTTTTTTATAACATTCTAGAGATGTCATTTACTAGTCCACTTTCCTAGCACTTTCAAAAGAAACAGAACGGTGATCCAAACTATCTGAAATTATTTGCTCATTTTCATGTAAAGCAATCCAAAATACACCAGACTCTTCAGGACTACTGAGAAAATGGAAGTAGGGCTCATATATAAATTTCTAACTCTTAACTCCCAAGAGCATGAACTTTAATTCACCCTTGAAGTATCTGTTACTTTAAAAGAGAACAGAAAGCAAATAATTACTTTTGGTAAAGGGTACTGGCTGGACAGTTGTGTTAATGTTATAACATACTAAAATAGTAATTATTTTAAGGAACAGAGACTGGTTGAACAGCTGTTGCAATGTTATTTGAAGTGCTGACTTTTCTTAATTTTGACCTTTTGTACCCCTGTAATGCCCAAGGCACTAGAGCGGTTTGCACTTAAACTGAGTTTCTGGAACAAGTGGAAAATCTGGGTCATGAAGCTGTAATGTATTAATAATAATCCAGTCTGCCCATTTGAACATCAGGATACAATCCCAGCTACATTGCTTAGGTGGATTCATGACGGAATATCATGAAAAATGGTGGCTCTGAAGGCTGACTTGGGTCTTGAGATCTTACTATATAGCTTACAGTGTCTTACAAAAGTGTGCAGTGAAGCCCATGTAGGTACCACCCTTGTGAAATGACTTTGGTTTGTCTCGTGGAGATTTGTTACACTTTGCATTGCAAAAAGCAGTATATTCTGAAAGCCACTTGGACAGTGTGTCCTTGGACACTTTGGCCAGCAGTATGATGAACAAAGGAAACACGCATTGATCATCTTTCCATTACCTTTAGCTTGGCCTACATAACAATCTAAGCTGTCTAATCATCACAGTGATGCAGTCTATATTCTCCTTTACTGGAAAACTGGGAAAAGAAAGGCAGATCGCTGAATTGATTGAGATTAAGGTTTGGTGTCACCCTTGGCATGAAGGCTGGATTGGTCCACAAGCATACCCTGTCCTTATGAAAGACAATATACAGGGTATATGACAGACACTGTAGTTAAGAAAACCCTTCTAACTGAAGTGATAAAGTACAGTTGTGTACACTTACCATAAATGTAGACGTTTGAGTGTTTTCAATGTTGCAGTCATCACATTTGGGTTATCCCTGCTAGGGTAGCCCGCAGCCATCCTGAATACCAGAGACATAGTATTTCTGCGTCGGTTGCTGTTGCTTGAAGACTGACATCAGGTCGTCAGGAGTATAAAGGAAGACAGACGACGCCATTACATCAGTTTTTCTTGCCCTAACCGGTCAGAAGCCCTAACCGGTCAGAAGCCCCCACAGTAGGAGGCCAGGTTCTGGTGGCAGGACCCCACCAGTGGAAAAAAAAATACCAATATGTCCCTTGTAAGGAAAGAACAAGGAAGAAAGGTTAACAAAAAGAAAAAGGGGGGAAGACAGGGAGGGAAACCTGGACTGCAACAGTGAAGACAGGGAGGGAAACCTGGACTGCAACAGTGAAGACAGGGAGGGAAACCTGGACTGCAACAGTGAAGACAGGGAGGGAAACCTGGACTGCAACAGTGAAGACATTCGTACATCTACATTTATGGTAAATGTACACAACTGCGCTATGTTCTTCGTGTTTCACTGTTGCAGTCATCACATTTGGGTAGATTCTCAAAGCTGAGGAAATGGGTGGAGGCAGTCAAGGAAGCTAGGGGCTAAGCTAGCATGCCCTGCAAGACTGCAGAGGCAAAACCTGCCCTGGATTTAGAAAAGAGAGGCAGGTGGTAATGTTTGGTAAAGATGTGAACAGAAGTCCAGGTGGCAGCCTCCAGGATGTCCCTTGTGGGGATCCCTCTGAGAAATGCTGCAGAGGTGGAGGCTGCTCTGGTGGAGTGGATCCTAACCCCCTTGGGGGGAGGCTTGCCATGCTGCTTGTAGCAGAAATGGATGCAGTGTGCTATCCATTTGGAAATTGTTTGCTTGGAGATGGCTTTGTCCTCTGCCCCTTAAGCAAAGCTAACCAGCAGTTGATAAGATTTTCTGAAGGGTTTAGTCCTGTCCAGCTAGTATCTGAGCTGTATGTGCACATCTAGAGAGTGCAGAATCCGTTCCCCCTTGTTTTGAGGGTTAGGAAAGAAGGTGGGCAAATGGATTGATTGGTAGAGAGCCACACTGGATACCCACCCTGGGCATGAAGGAGGGATTAGTTCTGAGGAATACCCTGTCTGCATGGAAGATGATGAAGGGGTCCCACTGCCATGAGTGCTTGCAGCTCAGAGACAATTCGGGCTGAAGTGATGGACAGGAGGAAGACTGCCTTCCAGGAAAGACATTTTAGCTCTGCAGAAGAAGCTGGTTCGAATGGAGGCAGGGAGAGCTTTTCCAAGACAAAGTTAAGGTCCAAAGCCGGTGTTGGTGCCCTTCTGGGTAGCCTCAAGTTATTAGCCCCTCTAAGGAACTGCTTGATCAGAGGGTGTGAAAAAAAGAGGCTGCTCAGTGGGAAAATGAGCAGAAAAAGCAGCGGCGTGAATTTTTATATAGGAGAAAAAACACTATGTAGTAGGTCAGCTAAGTAGTCAAGGATGAGAGAGATGGAGGGCTGTGCCGTATTGGCTCCCTTAGCCTGGATCCAGGTACAGAACCTTTTCCATTTATGTGCATAAGACGCTAGGGCGTCTGGCCTCTCGGATAACATCCAAAACCTGTTTACTGAGGAGGGCAGATTGGTCAAGTTATAAGCCAAGCTGCCAAATTGAGTGTCTGCAATTGAGGGTGCATGAATTCCCCTGCCCTCTGAGTTAGGAGGTTGGGAACCTGAGGAAGATTCCATGGGGACAGTGAAAACAGGCTGCGCAGCAAAGGGTACCAGTGCTGTCTGGACCAGTCTGGAGCTATGAGGATGGTCCTTGGTTCTTCCTCCCTTAGTTTGATCAGTACCTTGGGAATGATGTGTAGGGGAGGAAAGGCATAGACAGAGAGGTTTACCCAGAGGAAGGACAGAGCATCTACCTTCCATGCCATGCAGTGATGCTCCCTGGTGCAGAATTTGCTGAACTGATGGTCGGTGTGGGAGGCAAAGAGTTCGACCTCCGGAGTTCCCCATTTCTGAGTTATTAGTAAAAAGGTGTTTCTTTTGAGCTGCCACTCATGGGGGTCCAACAGTATTCTGCTTAATTGGTCTGCCAGGGAGTTGAGAGAGCCTGGCAGGTATTGTGCTAACAGGTGTAGATGCATGGAAGGGGATTGTGAACCAAAGGGTCATGGCCAGCCTGCACAGCGGGTAGGAGTGAGTCCCTCCCTGCTTGTTGATGTACCACATCACTGTGGTGTTGTCTGTTTTGATCAGGAGAACCCCTGGAGAGAGAAGGGGTTTGAAAGCTATCAAGGCCTGCTGCACAGCCATCATCTCTTTTAGACTGATGTGCAGGGTTTCCATTGGCCATGTATGCACCTGCCATCCAGGTGTGCACCCCAAGCATATTCTGATGCGTCTGTGGTGAGGGGAGAAGGGCAGTCCTTTGTTGTGGGAGCAGGCTGTTGCCCACCAAAGAAATTCATCCCTCAGGCAATGAATAATAAGTAGAAGAGTTGCCAGATCTTGAGAGTGTTGACACCAAAGGCTCTTTTGGGTACCACTGACATTTCCTCATATGCAGTCTGGCATATGGAATAAGGAGTATGCAAGATGCCATGAACCCCCAGGGCTTGCAGGATTTCCCTTGCAGAAAGCTGGGGCCTGATGGCCAGTTGAGAGAAATAAGTGGATAGTAAACTTTGTTTCTGTGGTGTCAGGCATGCCATCTGGGATGCTGTGTCCAGACTTGCTCCCAGGAGGATTATCCTTTTGGTGGGTACCTGTTTGGATTTATTTTCATTGATTGTGCACCCTAAGGAGGTTAGTAGGTCCTTTACAAAGGCCAGGTCTTTGAGCAGCTTTTTCTGGCCATCTGCCTGAATAAGACAGTCATTTAAGTAGGGATAAATTTGAATATTTCTTTGTCTGCAAAAAGCAATGGCCAGAGCCAGGCATTTTGTGAAAACTCTGGGAGCAGTAGATAAGCCAAAGGGAAGTGCAGAGAGCTGAAAGTGTTGAGATCCTGCCCTGAAGCAAAGATATTCTCTGCAGGACTCCCTGATGGGAATGCGGAGGTAGGCCTCTTTTAGGTCCAGGATGACTAGCCAAGCATCCTTGGACAGCATGGGTAGCAGCTGCGGGAGGGTGAGCATTTTGAATTCTGGGATCACCAGGAAGGTGTTCAGAATGGACAGATTGAAGATGGGGTGCCAGGTGCCCTCTTTTCTGGGTACCAGAAAAAGTCTGGAGTAGAAGCCTTGGCCTAGCTGCTCTGCAGGAACGTGTTGTACTGCTCCCAAAGAGAGCAGGGTATGGATTTGCTTTTGAGACTCTGCCCACTGATTTGGTGGTAGATCTGGGAACCCTTTGGGGGTTGGAAGGGTGTGGAAGGAGAATTTGTACCCCTTTGACACAATGCTCAGAATCCATTGGTCCTTGGTAATGGTGGCCCAGGTGCTTGAGTGAAAGGAGAGTTATCCTCCTAGGGGTATGTGATGTTGGGCAGAGGCAAAGTAGGAAGGGGATGAGTCATTGTGAGTTTCTGCCATAAGGGGGTGGCTTAGAACTCCCTGGCTTTGAACTGGAGGCAGTCCACTGCTTAGATCTCTGCAACCCATGGGACTGCTTCTTGGAGGTCGTTTTGCACGGGGCCTAGGCTGGCCCTGTTTACTAGGTGCAGGAAAGGACAAGTGCTTGGAAGGAAAATGCCTGCTGAACCTAGGGGGCTGTACCTGTAAGAAATTCTTAACAGTCTGCACAGATTTTGCTTTTTCTTCCATCTTTAACACTTCTTCTGCTTTAGTACCAAAAGTTATCTTAGTGCAAGGGTGCATCCAAAAATTTTGATTTGACATGGTCTGGCAGGAGTTGTTCCTTAAGCCATGCATGTCTTCTAATGACAGATCCAGTGACTGCTGCCCTGCAAGAAGCTTCTAGGGCATCAAAACACAGCGCAAAGTGTGTTTAGTTACTTGTCCAGCAGAGTGCATTAATTCCTGTAAATCTTTAGATTCTGCCCATGCAGGAAAGGAGGAAATTATTTGTTTAAGGAGTTCCAAGGTATGTTGCTGATGTTTAAGCATATGGAACTGACAATTGAGTGCCCTGATAGCAAGAGTAGCTGAGGTGCATACTTTTTTACCCCATCTGCCAGTGCTCTGGAATCCCTGTCTGAGGGGGTGGAATTCTTAGCTGAAGTAGCTTTAACCCCTTTTGGGCCTTGAGTAATGACCTCAGGGTCCGCTGTTGGGTTTTTAAAAAGATATTTGTGAGAGTGAGGGACTCTGTAGTACCTGTCTGGCTTTCTGGTAGCAGGAAGGAGGGTGTCTGGAGTCGGGCTGTATTCAAGGAAGACATCATCTACTACATCTAGGACTGGGAGGATGGCCAAGAGCCTGTGCTGTGGAAGGTCCAGGAACTCTCCGAGTCTTTTTTTAGACTGTGGGTAGTCTTGACTCTCCCATTTGAAATGCCCCCTTAAAGTATGCAGGGTTTCCCTAAAGGAAAAATCCTCGGGGGAGAGGCTGAAAGAAGAGATTCCTCTGCATCAGAATCCTCATATGTTGAGAGGGGCTTGCAAGTCTTCATAGTCAGATGCATCAGAATCATCTGACTCTCAGACAAAACTTCTGGAGAGGGATCTCTTTCATTTGAGGGAGTGGCTTGGCTTCCCCTAATCAGCATGATAAGGTCCACTGCCATTCTAAGTACTTGTGACTGAGACAAGGGAGCAGGTGCCAAAGAATGGCTGGAAGGTAGTTTCTTGGTGGTGGTTCGACCCCTGGGCCTAAGGAACTCGGTTGCTTTAGAAAGAACGGTAGCCATGAAAGAAGGCATCGGTTTATGTCAGGATTCTGTGTTGTGAAGGACTTCCTCGGAAGCCGGTGCCTGCACAGCAGCTCCAGACCCATCCAAGGTAGAGACAACTGCAGGATCCTTAGACAAAGGGTCTCGGGTAGAGGCCTGCAAATTAACTGAAGCGGGCATCAGGGGCTGCAAAATCACCTCACTGAATTCAGGAGGACTGACGACCAGCTTGGCGGTAGCATCGTCGGAAGGTTTAGTCTTGTGCGGTCTTGTCTGTCTTTATCTTTATGTTTTTTCGGACAGTCAGCTGTTGGATGGCTTATGGAAGCCATATCAGAATTCAAGGAGTGTAAATGGAAAAAACTGGCTACAATAAGGGCCTGACAACGAGTAGTTCTGGCATTAAATAAAGCACAGAGCCGACAATGAGGGACGCTGTGGTCTGGGCCTAAACAAGTGACGCAGTAGGAATGGAAGTCCCGGTGTGGTATCTGCTTTCCGCTTTCCACAAGCGAGACAATTAACTTTTTCTGACATTGGTTAGTGCAAGAAAAAGGATTCCCAATGTCATACTTAGCTTTCGAAGACCAACTTCAATTCAGAAACAAAAAACTCAGGTAGCGGCCAACCTGCATTCATATGAACTGCTTCTGCTTCAGGCTCCGCGTCAAGAAAGACTGATGTAATGGCATCGGCTGCCTTCCTTTATACTCCTGACAACCTGACATCAGTCTTCAAGCAACAGCAACCGACGCAGAAATACTAAGTCAATGGTATTCAGGCCGGCCGAGGGCTACCCCAGCAGGGATAACCCAAATGTGAGGACTGCAACAGTGAAACACTAAGAACATTTACCATATACAGAGAGCCACAGGTTCAAAAGAAAGTGCTAACTTCTCCAATATGAAAGTTACATCTTGGGAAGTACAGACTCCCCAAGGGAAGTCTCAATAAGAAAGCGTCTTAAGAATGCTTTACAACTTTCAAGAATGCTGGATTGTGGAATAAACAATTTTTCACGTAGCAGAGGTGGTCGTACACTTATTGGCGAGTCTGTGGCAATTATATATCAAGAATGCTGGATATAAAGAATTTAGTATTTAATGAAAGATAAAAATGTGGTAAGTGAACCTTTACAGCTGAATAAATAGCACCCTGATCAAAATATTGGCTTGAAACTGACAAAATACAGACACACACAATGAAGAGTTTATCCACATGCCCTTGTACACTTTTCTGATAACAGTATTTTCAGGTATTGGCAAGGCCAGAGACTACCCTAGATAGATATGCTGGATCCCTGACCATGAATAGAATAGGAGAATCCATTCAGGAACTAGAAAACCTGGTGAGGCATGCCAGGGGTGTGAAAAATTAGATCTTTATAAGGTTTGAGGAAAACAGCTTCAACAGACGAAAATACCACTGAAGTGGAAACCACATGTGAAGTTTAGAAAGGGTTATGAAAATGGCCTTGGCAATTCTGGACCTTTTGCAAAGGTTTCACTATCAAAGGAAACATGGGAAAGGAGTACAGGAGCAACCTAGGATGTTCGTCCATGGGGTGGGATAAGGGAAAATAAGCTGGTGCACTTGGAGTTGGTAAGGGATGCAAATGGGTCATAGATTGGCTTTTTCCAGTAGTGGAATATCACATTCCCCACCAAATGACAAGCTACTAGTTACGCATCAGCAGACACGGAATGAACATGAATGAAAGAGTGCCGTCTGTCCTGGGATATGCACTACTAGCTGCAAGAAAGATTAGTTGACATGGCCCATTCCCATAAACATACTGGCCTCCTGACACAGCAGAATGAACAGGTTTTCACCACTTATTTCTGTACCACACCACTGTCATATTGTTGGAGTGAATGGCAACTGCTCCCTGGGGAGGGGGTCCTGAATTGCTTGCAATGATGGGATGATTGTTCTCTTTTCCTGAACACTGTTGTGCAAAGAGGCCTCTTGATCCATGTCTCTTGGACTGTCTGCCCTAAACACCGCCGCTTTACCCCAAGGTACAAGTGCCTGTGGGAAGGGATAAAGGGGCAGCCCTCTGATAAGTATTGCCTGCACAGCCACCAGCGAAGCTGTTAATGGCACACCTGTAAAACACAAACAGGTTGGGACACAGAACACATTGAACCACTGTACCTTTAACTTGCACTGACAAATGCACGTTGCATCTAATGAAAGGTACTAAAATATAGAGGCTACTCTCAGTCCCAAAACTTCAAGGCATAAGGTTGCCAAAGCTAATGGAAGGGACAACAGTCTCCAGAGAGCTGAGTGGGGGAGGGAATTCTGCTTGCAAGGAGATGGCTAGCAGGTCACAGAGTTCAGGTCACAACTGATGAATATCTGAATTTGCTATGGCTTCAACTGAGACTTTGCAGTATTTAGCGATAACCCCAAGGGCAGGAATAGTTGTGGCATACAATTCTACTCTCATCTCAGTGACTCTTTTGTAGAGGCAACTACGAGCCAGGGCATTCATCTAGAGAACAATCTGATCCCCCGGACTTTGAGGTGATCTGCAACAGCTGCCACGCATTTGATAAACACCCTAAGGTCTGTGATTAGACCAAATAGTAGGTTCATAGGTAGCTACTAGGCTATTAACTATGGGGCCTATATAAAAGTTCCCTGGCTTTCACCACCCAAGAAAGTTGTTTGCCTGCACCCTTGACTAGCAGAGCCACAGAAGTAATCCCCGGGGTGAATATCCTATTTCCCATCCAACTGTTGAGATTTTTCTTAAAGAGGGCTAATGAGGAGCTTTGCTCGACATGAATGGGAAATCTGTTCCAGATCATGGGAAGTCTATGGGACAGGAATCTATCCCTCCAGCATGTTCTGTTTAATGTGGTGGCAAGGTTTAGTTCCCTGGCGCGTGTGGCTCAGTGGGACTGGGGTTTCTTTAAGTGTAGCATGTCCAACAGATCTGGGTTTCACATGGCTTTGTGTGTTAGGCAGAGGTTGCCTCTGAGTAGGCGATAAGCGACAGAGAAGAGCTGGAGTTTTTTGAGATGGTCTGCGTATGGCATCTGTTTGATGCCGGTCATCCTCTTAGTGAGGTATTTTTGTGGCCTTTCTAGTTGTTGTAGATGTCTTGCAAGGTACATGCCAAAAGGGGCATTGTACTCTATAATGGGTCTGATAAGGGATGAGTAGAGAGAAAGAATGGCCTCTTTTTCAGGAGGTGAACCCCTTTGTGATGAGGTGTGCCACGTAAAAGGATTTCCAGACTACTGTGGCAATGTGATTATCAAAGGAGAGACTACTGTAAACCTGTGTACCAAGGTCTCTTATCACACTTTTGGTGTTTAGTAGGCTACCACCTATGTGGTAGTTCATGGATACAGTGTTGTTCCCAAAGGGGATGACAATGCACTACTTGGCATTGAGCTTGAGGCCATGACTTTGACACCAAGCATCAGTCTCAGTGAGGCTCCCTTTTAGAATGTCCACATTTTTAGGCAATTCTATTATGGCACCTAGTTTGCAATCATCTGCAAACTTCATTAGCCAAAGACCTGATGTATTAGCCTGGACATCTGAGAAGTACATGCCAAACAGGAAATGACCCAGGACTGCGCCCTGTTTTACTCCAATTGTCATATTTATTTATTTATTTATTTATTTATTTCCAGTTTGATAACCGGGGAAGTCCACTGGGCTCGGAAGCCCGTTTTCAGTGGAGGCCCGGGGAGAAAAGCTCCATGCGAATACATTGTAATAATACATTGTACACAAAAACACAAGTATACATTGAAGATAATACATTGCACACAAAAAAAACAGCAAAGAGACAGAAAATTAATACATTATATACAACAACACTCAGAGTTCTAATTGCAAAGTATTTTGACAGTTTTTCAACAATGAAGTACAGTAGGCAGTATGACAATTTTGTTTTTATGCTACTGAAATGATAAGTGAAGTAGGAAATAAAAGGAAAATATAGAATGAGTTTGAGTGCAAGAGCAGGAAAGCAAAGGAGAGGTGAGGGAGGAGGAAAATAGTTTGAAGGAGAAGAGAGGTCAGGAGGAAGATAGCAGGAGAAGAGGTAGAGTAATGTTCGTTTTATGAAGGAGTCCAGAAGAACATCTTAAGGAAAAAGGCAAAAAGATTCAAATGTGAGATTAGGCAGACAAGAGGGTAGAGGGATGAGAGCACTTAAGGGAAGTAAAGGGTTTAGTCGGGGGGGGGGGAGGAGATAAGAGGAAGAGGGAGGGGAGCTAAGGACTGACTGAGGTTGAAGAAGGGGAACAGGGGGGGGGAGGAACTAGGAGAAACTAAGATCTAGGTAGGAAGTACACAATTACATTTCCAATTTTGGGAAAGGTGAGAATGGAGAAGAGATTTGAACTGTTCATAGCTTGTAGTGACTCTTAGGAGGGAAGGAAGCGAGTTCCATTTTTTTGCTGTAGTATAAGAAAGTAGGAGTTGGCCAGAGGGTCGTTTGGGTTTGTATACTGAAATAAGATTTTGGTGGCTAGATCTTAGGGCC